>NC_079893.1:30161211-30161516 GCF_024868665.1 Triplophysa rosa | reverse complement strand
TTAAATATATTTTTGTTCATAAAACAGCGTACGAATCACCATCATTACCTGCTCCTGTGGTGGTTTTTCTAGACATATTATTGACTTTTCTTATATTCTAAATATATTACTGAGTTTTCTTATATAAAATAGCTTTCTTACTTAAAGAATACATTTAAAGGAAGTTATAGAGTTCATATACTTCTCTGATCTTAACAAGGGCTATGGGCCTCATGTATGAGTTTGAACACTTGAACACCTGCGTACACACCAAATATCTTCTCACACTAAGACAGGAACTGCACGTACACCACACACACTTTTGT
>NC_079893.1:30003423-30159796 GCF_024868665.1 Triplophysa rosa | reverse complement strand
GTGGTGAGGTGTCAGACTTTTATTCATTTACAGGAAATATTCCTTACATTTGTTTGTTGCTGACTCAATTAGACACGAGGAATCGGTGTATGAAGCTCAACAATGGTGACAATCAACAAAATAAAACTTCATGCTGCAATGCATGCTGGGTAACATCGTAGTACAAAACTCATTCATGATTCCCAGCATGTACTGCATTTGATCTGTTTATCTGAATATGTTTGATGATTGTCACCATTGTTCAGATTTGTATGAAGAGTGTTGATGTCTAAGCGTGTCACTTGTGTTTATTTGGTCACAGTAACTTCTCACTAGTGAAGCAGAACATTTAAATCAGTCATGAAAGATCAGATTCAAGATTATGTTGTACGAGTTCTCATCTTTATAAATTTTACTCACATCCTTTGATTCACAATAACAGTATACTGCACCATCTCTAGTGTAAAACATCTCTTTCTTTATAAATGCACACGTGTTCTCACAGAAACACTACTGTAAGCACTTCAAGAGGAGTGAGAACTAAATGAAGAGTCAAGAGCTCAACTAAAGCAAACACTGAACACAGTAATGGTGATGTGATGAAATGTCAACTTTTTTCAACATTAATTGCAGGTGCAAAAGTGATATTGATGAAATGCCATTAATATTGACATATCAGCACATGTGAACACAGATTCAATGGTTGCTTGCTGTCAGAGTTTCTCTTGATCTTGAGGATGTTGATGAGTTTGTTCAGGTGTGTTTGATTTGTTTGAGTAGGGTAAGAGCTAAACTCTGGACCACACTCTGCACGAGTTTATAAGAGGCGTTTAGTACTCAAGTATTTTACTCAAGTACATTTATCCACTATCTTTATATACTTTAGTGTTTTTCCTTTTGAGAAATTTTACTTCACCACATTATAAAGCATAAACATATTTAGTTTAATCCACCACATTTCATAAAACAATTTTTTATGTGTTATTTACCCTAAATACTCAAGAACATTAAAAATCTACTATCTTACTTTTACTCAAGTAAAATGATTGTTGAGTAAATTACTTGAGTAAAAGTAAGAAAGAACTTTGACTTTTAATGTACTTTCTTAAATGTAAAAATGCAGTTGAGTAAAAAGTATGATATATGCCATGCTTTATAATGTATGGAAGTAAAACATTTCCAAAGTAAAAACACTAGTAAACAAAAGTAAAGATACTTGATCCCTGAGAGTAAAATACTCAAGTACTATACACCTCTGGTTCTTAAGTATTTAAGGTAAAAAACATATAAAAAAAACATATAAAAAATTGTTTTATGAAATGTGGTGGATTAAACTAAATATGTAACTAAATAACGCAATAGGTATTACCTTCACACAAAGAGTTTTAAGATTTTAAACAGAAATAAAACCACGTTTGCTTACAAATCGCAAGTTATTCACCCACGACAAACATCGCGTGTATCTCCTCCTTCAGTCTCTATTGACCCACACTTCATTACCCAATAGCGTTACATTCATGCACCTGGGAGGCGGGTTTAAGCTATTAGGCAACCAATAACATGACATACAGCACACGTGATTGTACACACACATTTTCCACATGTGTATTTCTACCAAACCTTACGTAAAAAGGCATAATGAACATTGTGCGTAGAAACGTAATCGTATTAAATTAAACATTATCTCTGAATTAGAGACTAAAACACAAATGATTATACAGATAACAAACAAACAGCAAAACTGAGAAATAAATGTTTTTACCAAATTCCTCATAGGACTATAGTTATATTGGGGTTACATTATAATATCTGTTGTAATATGAAGTTGATCATAATTGTGTTTTTCCTGTTTGTTAGGAAGATGGTTTGTGGTGATCACAGTGGGTCTGGGGCTCATCTGTGTTCTTCTGGTGACCGCTCTCATACTGCTGTACATCCATCAGACAGCAGAGAGAGATCAGTTGAAGAAAAAAGTTAAAGAGTACAATAAAACTCTGACCAGCCTGAAGATCAATTATAGTCATCTGACCGATGAGAGAGATGAGTTACAGATAAACCTAAAGTCTATGAGTGAGACGAAGTCGGAGTTAGAGACCAGAGTCAAGCATTTGAATGATACTTTAATGAAGAGTACTTCAGGTTTGTAGAAATTAATTGGGGTGATGGTTTCTTTTTCTATTTTTGTCTTTTCTTTAAAAAAGGAAGTGTTTGAGATCTGTGTGTGTGTTTCTGTGTGTGAAAAGGGTCATGCAGATATTTCATATCCAGTGAGGAGAAGAGCTGGTCTGACAGCAGACGGTTCTGTAGAAGTCGTGGTGGAGATCTGGTCATCATCAACACTGAAGAAGAACAGGTCGAGTTTGTGTGAGAGAGAGAGTTTAAGTGTAATGGAGAATGAGATGAAACAGACATTTTCTCTTTTTATATACACACAGAAATACATTTCTTCAATTGTCAATGAGAATGTGTGGATTGGTTTGTCTGATGCAGAGAAGGAAAGAAACATGAAATGGGTGGATAATACACCCCTGAATAAAGGGTAAGAAAACAATCAGTCTATACTGTGTGTGCATTTTGCTTTTTGTCACAATTACCAATTTAATTGTTGAGTCTATAATGTTCAGCATCTGAATAATCTGATCACATACTGTTTAGGTTTTGGGACGATGGTGAGCCAAATGATTACAGTGGAAATGAGAATTGTGTTGAAATCATTCATACAAAACCGATTCTGAGCAATTGGAATGATTTTGCATGCTCAGTGATGAAAAAATGGATTTGTGAGAAATAGAGTTCATCTGCTTTTCATCTGTTCATCTGTATTGAAAAAGTATTTTACTTTAAGCTGTTTTTACAGGAGCATTTTTGCATTTACATCAGTTGATTGATGTTTCTGTCTTTTAAAAACCGTGCAGCTAAATTATGTCATATATATCCTGTTGTCGTGCTATACTGTAATTTCTGTTGTGAGGAATAGATTGAAATTTTAGTCTTGATTCCAGTCTTTTTCAAGACTTCCACCTCCCTCAGTGTGACCCTATAGACCTTTGGCCCCGCCCCTCACCCGCATCACAATCCGCCACCTATTGGCCACCGGCACACTGTAACTGTATCCACCCCTCTACACATCCTTGTGTCAGTCTATATTTCCATTCTGTGCCTGTTTTTCTGTCGCTTTCACATTTAAATAAAAACACCAGCAATAACATCTGTAAATCTTTGTGTGTTATTCAGTTCTGCTCTGCAAAAAAGAATTACACCAAAAATCATATTTCTTTTTATATTGATCAGCGGTGTATAGTCCAGGGGCAAAAAAGTAAAAGTCCTGCCATATTTTTGTTTCACCCATGAGCTGATTTCACCAGAGGAGGAACCAAGTCATTCCTTTCAAGTCACAAGCAAGTCTCAAGTTAAACCCAACCCAGCTGGCATTTCAACGTTGAGTTACTGTTGAATCAATGTCATGGGTCAACGTTGAATGACCGTTGGATTTTGTTTTGATTTTGAAAATTGAAACAACGTTGAAATCCTGACGTTGTTTAAACGTCTCAGGTTTCAGTGTTTGATATAGAGACACGTGTAAAACATTCTGTCAGTAGACCGATGAGTTGAATCGGGTGTTTGATATAGAGACACGTGTAAAACATTCTGTCAGTAGACCGATGAGTTGAATCGGGTGTTTGATATAGAGACACGTGTAAAACATTCTGTCAGTAGACCGATGAGTTGAATCGGGTGTTTGATATAGAGACACGTGTAAAACATTCTGTCAGTAGACCGATGAGTTGAATCGGGTGTTTGATATAGAGACACGTGTAAAACATTCTGTCAGTAGACCGATGAGTTGAATCGGGTGTTTGATATAGAGACACGTGTAAAACATTCTGTCAGTAGACCGATGAGTTGAATCGGGTGTTTGATATAGAGACACGTGTAAAACATTCTGTCAGTAGACCGATGAGTTGAATCGGGTGTTTGATATAGAGACACGTGTAAAACATTCTGTCAGTAGACCGATGAGTTGAATCGGGTGTTTGATATAGAGACACGTGTAAAACATTCTGTCAGTAGACCGATGAGTTGAATCGGGTGTTTGATATAGAGACACGTGTAAAACATTCTGTCAGTAGACCGATGAGTTGAATCGGGTGTTTGATATAGAGACACGTGTAAAACATTCTGTCAGTAGACCGATGAGTTGAATCGGGTGTTTGATATAGAGACACGTGTAAAACATTCTGTCAGTAGACCGATGAGTTGAATCGGGTGTTTGATATAGAGACACGTGTAAAACATTCTGTCAGTAGACCGATGAGTTGAATCGGGTGTTTGATATAGAGACACGTGTAAAACATTCTGTCAGTAGACCGATGAGTTGAATCGGGTGTTTGATATAGAGACACGTGTAAAACATTCTGTCAGTAGACCGATGAGTTGAATCGGGTGTTTGATATAGAGACACGTGTAAAACATTCTGTCAGTAGACCGATGAGTTGAATCGGGTGTTTGATATAGAGACACGTGTAAAACATTCTGTCAGTAGACCGATGAGTTGAATCGGGTGTTTGATATAGAGACACGTGTAAAACATTCTGTCAGTAGACCGATGAGTTGAATCGGGTGTTTGATATAGAGACACGTGTAAAACATTCTGTCAGTAGACCGATGAGTTGAATCGGGTGTTTGATATAGAGACACGTGTAAAACATTCTGTCAGTAGACCGATGAGTTGAATCGGGTGTTTGATATAGAGACACGTGTAAAACATTCTGTCAGTAGACCGATGAGTTGAATCGGGTGTTTGATATAGAGACACGTGTAAAACATTCTGTCAGTAGACCGATGAGTTGAATCGGGTGTTTGATATAGAGACACGTGTAAAACATTCTGTCAGTAGACCGATGAGTTGAATCGGGTGTTTGATATAGAGACACGTGTAAAACATTCTGTCAGTAGACCGATGAGTTGAATCGGGTGTTTGATATAGAGACACGTGTAAAACATTCTGTCAGTAGACCGATGAGTTGAATCGGGTGTTTGATATAGAGACACGTGTAAAACATTCTGTCAGTAGACCGATGAGTTGAATCGGGTGTTTGATATAGAGACACGTGTAAAACATTCTGTCAGTAGACCGATGAGTTGAATCGGGTGTTTGATATAGAGACACGTGTAAAACATTCTGTCAGTAGACCGATGAGTTGAATCGGGTGTTTGATATAGAGACACGTGTAAAACATTCTGTCAGTAGACCGATGAGTTGAATCGGGTGTTTGATATAGAGACACGTGTAAAACATTCTGTCAGTAGACCGATGAGTTGAATCGGGTGTTTGATATAGAGACACGTGTAAAACATTCTGTCAGTAGACCGATGAGTTGAATCGGGTGTTTGATATAGAGACACGTGTAAAACATTCTGTCAGTAGACCGATGAGTTGAATCGGGTGTTTGATATAGAGACACGTGTAAAACATTCTGTCAGTAGACCGATGAGTTGAATCGGGTGTTTGATATAGAGACACGTGTAAAACATTCTGTCAGTAGACCGATGAGTTGAATCGGGTGTTTGATATAGAGACACGTGTAAAACATTCTGTCAGTAGACCGATGAGTTGAATCGGGTGTTTGATATAGAGACACGTGTAAAACATTCTGTCAGTAGACCGATGAGTTGAATCGGGTGTTTGATATAGAGACACGTGTAAAACATTCTGTCAGTAGACCGATGAGTTGAATCGGGTGTTTGATATAGAGACACGTGTAAAACATTCTGTCACTAGACCGATGAGTTGAATCGGGTGTTTGATATAGAGACACGTGTAAAACATTCTGTCACTAGACCGACGAGTTGAATCGGGTGTTTGATATAGAGACACGTGTCAAACATGCTGTCAGGGGACCAGAGGACTGGAGTTGAACACATCTGGGCCTGTATTCACAAAACATCTTAAGGCTAAAAGTAGCTCCTAACTTGCTGATTTAGGAGAAACTGTTAAAAATAATGGGTGTGTCTGTCCTAATTTAGGACTCCTAATTTTTTGTGCTAAGAGTATTTCACAAAGCGTTTTAGCGCTAAAACTAGCTCCTAAAACTGTGAGACGTATACGGGCCCAGAACAATTATATTATATTACATTACAGCCCGATTCCGACAGAAAACAATCCACATGAGCAGTTTTTGCTGTATTTATGCTGGCTTTGGTATTAGGGGTGTGGTTTATTCGGACAGAGTGAGAGCGCGAGCCTGTAATCGCGTGCCTCGCGTCAAGTGCTTGAGAGTTGTCAGACCCCGGTTTACAAGAAACCTTTGCATGAATAATGTGTGAACCAAAACTGTGAAGTTCTGTTAAAACAGACACTGCATCTAACATGTTTTACTCTGACCGTTGGCATGCATCACACTTCTGCTTTTACAAACAGAGTGTTAAACAACGTCCTTGTGTTAAACAAGCAAGCTCATGCAGACAGAATCTCACTTTAGAAGTATCTCAATACATTAATTAACGTGATGGAAATAAAGAACCACTTTATGTCAATATCATAAACATTACTGCAACAGACTAGTTAATGAGAAAACGCTTCATGTGACCTGTGATAATAGAACACTGTATATGTACACGACATACCCGACTGTGAGTGAGTTTTTGTTTAGTGGGTAAAAGAATTCAATTTAATGAAACCACATCCTGTTAAAAGTTGCCACTGTATGTACGCATTATTAACATAGTAGTATTATTGTAAAGAGCACAGAACATATCATCTCTGAACATACTGAGCAAACGATGGAAATGGAAGCTATTTATGGAAATATTCCAGACAAAGTTGGACCTCAGACACCGAGTCAGAATCCGACTGAAGCTCAAAGTAGCAGTAAGTGGAAGTTACATTTTGAAACTGCATGTCACAAAATATTTTATTATAATATTTGTTGTAATATGAAGTTGATCATAATTGTGTTTTTCCTGTTTGTTAGGAAGATGGTTTGTGGTGATCACAGTTAGGGCTGTCACGATTATGAAATTTGATTGACGATTAATTGTCTGATAAATCATTGCGATTATGGCGATTAATTGTCTGTTTTAGGGCTTTGGCGATTATGCCGATTAATTGTCTGTTTTTGAGCTTTGACATTTAATTCTCATTCATTTTTGATTCAGCGATTGAAATGACCATATTGTTCTGAATACAAGACTATGTTTTTTTCTTGGAAATACATCCGAAAAAATTGGGTCATCATATATTCAAGGTTTAGGCTTTCACCTGTCAATAATACAACCACCAAATACTTGTAAATGAAGTAAATTCATCAGGGGTGAAATGAAGCCACCAATAAAATACTATCAGTCACAGAAAAGCTTCTAGTCTGTTTTTTTCTCACTTGCAAGACTACAATAAAATTTTACTTCTGTGTTAATGAAATTTTGGTAGACTGGTTTTCACACTGAGATTTGCTTAAATAATATTAAATTGTACTGCAGGTAATTTGTATATGTTTTTTTTTTTTTTAAGTGATTGTGTTGTGGTGGTACATTTTACAAGTATTACCATGCTTTAGTAACAATATATACACTAAAATATGCAATATGCAGATGCACTACAGCTCCCCCTAGTGTCTTCTATAGAGATGTGCAGATAATGCGATGAGGTCAAACAATCGCGATGAGACGATTATTTAATAATCGTGACAGCCCTACTCTGGAGGTGTTCATGTCCTCATTATTGCACAGAGCAGTGTACAATTCTGAGTCATCACTGCCGTGTAGACTGTTATAGCATCTGTGCAGTTCAATTCACGCACATACTGCAGTAACAATGTAGAAATGATGAAGCGTGTTAGTGTAAATAACAGAGATTCTTGTGAGCGTCCACAAAGTCGCATCATAGTTTGCATGGACTGACAATGCAGCTGGATAAACAAGTTGTCACTCGCAAAATAGACTAAAACATGTAAAACTAGCAGTAATTTCAATAAGCTAAAACAGCATGTAGTTGATGTGACGACTAAATGTCACAATACGAGACTGGAGCTGTAAATCAGTTCACAGAGGGCCAAACATCCAGTATAAATGATCACTGCCATGCTCATTTTTTGTTTCACCCATGAGCTGATTTCACCAGAGGAGGAACCAAGTCATTCCTTTCAAGTCACAAGCAAGTCTCAAGTCACATCCAAGTCCTCAAAGAGTTAAAGTTCATGAGATAATTAAGTGAGTAATGAAATGATGATTGAGCATTAGTGATGAACACCTGCTGATATTGAGAATCACAGAGGATCAGATGTTGATGTTTTATTGGTTCAAATGATGCCACCTTCATGGAGATCAGTGTTTGCTTTAGTTGGGCTCTTGACCCTTGACCCCTGTGTTAGATTTCTCTCTGTATCAATGCATGTGCTGTTGTAAAGCAGAGAGATCAGTGTTTGCTTTAGTTGGGCTCTTGACCCTTGACCCCTGTGTTAGATTTCTCTCTGTATCAATGCATGTGCTGTTGTAAAGCAGAGAGATCAGTGTTTGCTTTAGTTGGGCTCTTGACCCTTGACCCCTGTGTTAGATTTCTCTCTGTATCAATGCATGTGCTGTTGTAAAGCAGAGAGATCAGTGTTTGCTTTAGTTGGGCTCTTGACCCTTGACCCCTGTGTTAGATTTCTCTCTGTATCAATGCATGTGCTGTTGTAAAGCAGAGAGATCAGTGTTTGCTTTAGTTGGGCTCTTGACCCTTGACCCCTGTGTTAGATTTCTCTCTGTATCAATGCATGTGCTGTTGTAAAGCAGAGAGATCAGTGTTTGCTTTAGTTGGGCTCTTGACCCTTGACCCCTGTGTTAGATTTCTCTCTGTATCAATGCATGTGCTGTTGTAAAGCAGAGAGATCAGAGCTGTGCAGTGAGCAACTCTTCACTGTTTTCATATGATGAGATGCTCATCAGGTGCTGCCCCTTTTACAGCCAAAATATCTTGTTTTTCGGGTCCGTGTTTAGGTTTTGCATAATCAATCATGTGACACTACAGCGTGCAAGCAAAGTGTTTCTCTAATAGTTACAGTGAAGTAATTTTAAATCAATGTAAAGCATATAAAAATTTGGACTCCGGCACTTTCTAGACACACACAGACGTCAAGAACCAGCATATGAAGCTCAACAATGGTGACAATCAACAAAATGCTTCATGAAAAACTCCCATCATGCACTGCAGTATGACTAATTATTGTCACCACTGTTGAGGTTCATGTGATGAATGTTCATGTCTAAAAGCCTGATCAGAATTTGTTATCTCAATATTGAAGATATATTATTTAGGAGTTTTTTATATCCAAAGTATGTTATGATATTGCGATCATATGAAAACAGTGAAGAGTTGCCACTGCAAACACTGATCTCTCTGCTTTACAACAGCACATGCATTGATACAGAGAGAAATCTAACACAGGGATCAAGGGTCAAGAGCCCAACTAAAGCAAACACTGATCTCTCTGCTTTACAACAGCACATGCATTGATACAGAGAGAAATCTAACACAGGGGTCAAGGGTCAAGAGCCCAACTAAAGCAAACACTGATCTCTCTGCTTTACAACAGCACATGCATTGATACAGAGAGAAATCTAACACAGGGGTCAAGGGTCAAGAGCCCAACTAAAGCAAACACTGATCTCTCTGCTTTACAACAGCACATGCATTGATACAGAGAGAAATCTAACACAGGGGTCAAGGGTCAAGAGCCCAACTAAAGCAAACACTGATCTCTCCGCTTTACAACAGCACATGCATTGATACAGAGAGAAATCTAACACAGGGGTCAAGGGTCAAGAGCCCAACTAAAGCAAACACTGATCTCTCTGCTTTACAACAGCACATGCATTGATACAGAGAGAAATCTAACACAGGGGTCAAGGGTCAAGAGCCCAACTAAAGCAAACACTGATCTCTCCGCTTTACAACAGCACACGCATTGATACAGAGAGAAATCTAACACAGGGGTCAAGGGTCAAGAGCCCAACTAAAGCAAACACTGATCTCTCTGCTTTACAACAGCACATGCATTGATACAGAGAGAAATCTAACACAGGGGTCAAGGGTCAAGAGCCCAACTAAAGCAAACACTGATCTCTCTGCTTTACAACAGCACATGCATTGATACAGAGAGAAATCTAACACAGGGGTCAAGGGTCAAGAGCCCAACTAAAGCAAACACTGATCTCTCTGCTTTACAACAGCACATGCATTGATACAGAGAGAAATCTAACACAGGGGTCAAGGGTCAAGAGCCCAACTAAAGCAAACACTGATCTCTCTGCTTTACAACAGCACATGCATTGATACAGAGAGAAATCTAAACAGGGGTCAAGGGTCAAGAGCCCAACTAAAGCAAACACTGATCTCTCTGCTTTACAACAGCACATGCATTGATACAGAGAGAAATCTAACACAGGGGTCAAGGGTCAAGAGCCCAACTAAAGCAAACACTGATCTCTCTGCTTTACAACAGCACATGCATTGATACAGAGAGAAATCTAACACAGGGGTCAAGGGTCAAGAGCCCAACTAAAGCAAACACTGATCTCTCTGCTTTACAACAGCACATGCATTGATACAGAGAGAAATCTAACACAGGGGTCAAGGGTCAAGAGCCCAACTAAAGCAAACACTGATCTCTCTGCTTTACAACAGCACATGCATTGATACAGAGAGAAATCTAACACAGGGGTCAAGGGTCAAGAGCCCAACTAAAGCAAACACTGATCTCTCTGCTTTACAACAGCACATGCATTGATACAGAGAGAAATCTAACACAGGGGTCAAGGGTCAAGAGCCCAACTAAAGCAAACACTGATCTCTCTGCTTTACAACAGCACATGCATTGATACAGAGAGAAATCTAACACAGGGGTCAAGGGTCAAGAGCCCAACTAAAGCAAACACTGATCTCTCTGCTTTACAACAGCACATGCATTGATACAGAGAGAAATCTAACACAGGGGTCAAGGGTCAAGAGCCCAACTAAAGCAAACACTGATCTCTCTGCTTTACAACAGCACATGCATTGATACAGAGAGAAATCTAACACAGGGGTCAAGGGTCAAGAGCCCAACTAAAGCAAACACTGATCTCTCTGCTTTACAACAGCACATGCATTGATACAGAGAGAAATCTAACACAGGGGTCAAGGGTCAAGAGCCCAACTAAAGCAAACACTGATCTCTCTGCTTTACAACAGCACATGCATTGATACAGAGAGAAATCTAACACAGGGGTCAAGGGTCAAGAGCCCAACTAAAGCAAACACTGATCTCTCTGCTTTACAACAGCACATGCATTGATACAGAGAGAAATCTAACACAGGGGTCAAGGGTCAAGAGCCCAACTAAAGCAAACACTGATCTCTCTGCTTTACAACAGCACATGCATTGATACAGAGAGAAATCTAACACAGGGGTCAAGGGTCAAGAGCCCAACTAAAGCAAACACTGATCTCCATGAAGGTGGCATCATTTGAACCAATAAAACATCAACATCTGATCCTCTGTGATTCTCAATATCAGCAGGTGTTCATCACTAATGCTCAATCATCATTTCATTACTCACTTAATTATCTCATGNACATGGGTGAATTTAGGTATGAAACCATTAACGTTTAATTAACGTTGAGTTAAGTGTCGATTTTGAAAATTGAATCAACGTTGAAATCGCAACATTGTTTTAACGTCTTCCTTTAAACCTTAAATCAACTACAGATATACATTATTTTCTAGGTCGCAACTGGATCAACATATACGAATAGTATAACCATTCTGAATGCTATTATTACAACTTGTGCACAAAAATATGGTAAACTGGAATACTGAGTGAATTACTGAAAAGTATTATCAATGCAATTGTTAGCATTCAACTTGTTGAGCATAATTACAATATAAAATGACCTCAAAGGGTAATCTGAATATGAATGAGAAAAACTTTATGGCATGATTCTTAACAAACAAAGGAAAAGCAGCTATTTGATCTTTCTATTAAAAAAATCTTTCAAACAGTATAGTTTCAAAATGGCAGGAAAGACACTGGATGTTCCAAGAATACATGAAAACCCTTTTTTAAGATGCCAAAATGGAATAGAAAAACAAATCAAATTTTTTTAGAACATTTTATTCTGTATAAAGAAAAACTTAAACAATTGTTGCAATAACTTGTTAAACATTTTTTATTGCTTTCTTACGGCCACCACCACCCATCCTTTCTGGTGCATATTTCAAATATCTGGATATAACTCCTTGAATATTTGATTGGGTTGTGTTGTGAGTGTTGATGACAGCATCTAAAGGAAAAAAAATCAGAAGTTAAGTCATCGTCATAAATGCTGTACATTTGAGCCCACATATGAATCCTGTGTTATTACTGCCAATTATTTTCCAAGCCTTTATTATTCATTTTATTAGTCATAATTTAAAAACCATAACATTTCCTGATTAATGCCAGATCAACAGTAGGGCAGTGTGTACAGCACTCTCCTCCTATTGTCCATGCGAAACTTTGTTTCCTTTCATATTTGCATTGCATCTTACATACATGACAGACTAAACCCTGTAAGTAACGCGATTATTGAAATGCTATTTTTCAAACATGTAAATTACACATTGGTATAGTGAGAATGGTTGGTGGCAAAAAAAAACTGCAGGTATATATTGGTTCACCAATAATCATTTAAGCAAAAATATTTTAAAGTGAAAGTCAATAAAACAACCCCTGAAGTCCTACGTTAGCAACACAGTGGCTAGTACAATTTGAATTTCGGCGGGAAGCTCGAGACACACTCGTATTACAATAGCACGGCAAATAAAGGATCGAAATTACACTCAAAAAATGTTAGAAAAAAAAAAAAATGTGCATTTAAATCAGTGAGTACGATAGTATGTGAAATCCCGATACCATTCAAGTTAGCGATATACGGCCTACACATCTAAGCCAGTAAGTTTTGCTTACCTTGAGAAATGTGTGTTTTACTTTTCCGCTGGAGACCGTTTCATCTATCTGACTACCATCAGCAGCGATACCAGAGCCCTAGCACGATACGAGTTGACTCTGCATTCCAGTCTGAATTCTCTGCTAGAGATCTATCCCTTTTTCTTTAATCCAGGTTGTTTCTGTATGTGAGAAGAGTGCATCTAAATTGTATCATTGGATAAGGAATATGCTTATAAAACATAATTCATGGATAATATTGTAGATGAGGATCTCCCCCTCCCCATTAAAAATAAAATCAGTATAAAAAAGTCCGTTATTTTTTTAAATTTAACTATAAATAAGAATTATAAGAGATAAGTAGTTTTATAGTATCCAACATTTGCATTGTAAACTATTTATTCACAGAAGAACATTCATACTTGGTCACAAATTCATTTTTGATATGTTAAACAGATTATGTGATTTATGTGTTGCAGACCTTGCATGAATATTTAAGCTGTTATTTATAATATTTTGTACTGACCTATTTACCAAAATCACATTTAAGCATTACAACCTATTGTTCAATGTTGCGATAAACGTTGAACCATGAACGTACATAATTTCAACCAAAATTATCAACGTTTATGCAAGGGTATCGGTCGGGTGTTGCCACTGGGGAGTATCCTCAGAAGGTTAAAGTTCATGAGATAATTAAGTGAGTAATGAAATGATGATTGAGCATTAGTGATGAACACCTGCTGATATTGAGAATCACAGAGGATCAGATGTTGATGTTTTATTGTGTGCAAATGATTCCACCATCATGAATCAGTGTAATTATGTAACTATGTACACTAAAAAATCGTTTTAAAAAAAACAAATCTGATTTAATAAAAAATATAAGAACCTTGAAAGTAATAATGTGAATGCAGGGCAGACAGGTGCCGGTTCTACGATACGTCCCAACTGAGGTCACGTGTTAACTGGAGAAGTCTGCGCAAGACGCTAGATTAAGGGATCTTATGTGTTAAACTGGAATGAAATTACTTTTACTCGATACATAATAAAATAACAATGTTTTCACTCTGGATAGTACCAAGATGATTGTCTGAGAAAGCCAAAAAACGACTTAAATTAAAATGGTTGATTTTATAAATTGGTCAAATGAAAAAGCAACAGTATTCAAACTTTAAAATTACACTGACAAAGCTTCATGTGTGTGATTTATTACTTTTAAAAAAGTACTTTGTTGGGTTAACTTCTATTATTATTCCTATTTTAGTTTAATTGTGTACAAAGAAGCAAAGATATGAGATGATAGACTGCACAACCACATGAAGACTCAAAATCCACCAAAAGTGGACAACCATGAGCTTTACTCTGTTTATATAGAGATGTGCTCTGTTCATCACAGTATACACACCATCAGGGTTATTACACGTTGTAAAATGTCTATAAATCAGGTTAACTAAGTCAATTTTGTGTGCTTCCCAGACATTACAGTGTTAAGTGATATTATGAAAGACTTTAAAACACATCGTGTACATTAGAAATGACAAAACCATGACCAGACATCAAGATTCAACTCTGGACAATAACATTAGAGAGATTGCAAGTGGACTGACTTGTCTTGATATTACGCCGTTCAATTATTCAGAACGTGACACACTCTCGTCTTTCTCTTACGGTCAGGTGTATTGATAACATAGTCGGCCTCATTCACTTTTCTCTCAACGGAGTATGGACCAACAAATCTAGCTTGTAGTGGAGAAGACTGAACAGGGAGTAAAACTAACACAAGGTGACCCTGCTGAAAACTGCGAGATTAGCTCTTGCAGTCAAAATGGGCCTTCATTTTGCACTGAGCAGCTAGCAGATGACATTTGGCCAAATAGCAGGCTTTGTGAAGTCTTTCCTGAAAAGAGCTGACATAATACAACACGGACACAGGCTTTGGGTCTTCAGCTAATAACTTTTCACGCAAAAGTTGTAAAGGGCCCCTCACAGTGTGGCCGAACACTAACTCAGCTGGACTGAATCCAAGAGATTCCTGCTTCGTTTCTCTGATAGCAAACATCAGTTGCGGTAAACTCTTAACCCAGTCTTTACCGGTCTCTACACAGTAAGCACGCAACATGGATTTGAGGGTCTGGTGAAATGGATTTGAGGGTCTGGTGAAATCTCTCCAGAGCTCCCTGGGATTATGGATGTTAGGCAGTAGACATGGTATGACCAATCCCTAACTCGTTTAATACTTGGGCAAATAGCTTTGATGTGAAGTTACTCCCTCGGTCCAATTGTATGACCTTGGGCAACCCAAAGGTAGAAAACAACTTAACCAGTTCCTTCACTATGGATTTAGCTTGCAAAGATCGTAATGGGACAGATTCAAGGAAGCGGGTGGCAGTGCACATCATTGTCAAAATGTATTGATAGCCAGATTTGGATTTGGGAAGGGGGGGCGACACAGTCAATAATCAATTTTTCAAATGGTTCTCTTATAACTGGGATTGGAAAGAGAGGAGCAGATGGGATTTTCTGGTTGGGTTTACCAATCATCTGACAGGTGTAGCATGCTTTACAAAATCGAGCACAAAATTTAAGCACAGCTTTTGAGTGAAGTACGGGAAAATGCTGCTGCATCCGAAAGCCAGAGGGCGCTCTCGTGCGGAAACTCCAAATACGCACTGCAGAAGAAGACCATAACACGTTCTAGAATCTAGGAAGTGCCTATGGACATCTTTTTATCACTGTTACTCAAGCCTCATCAGGTATTTTTATGATAATAAAGAATATTTATAATGATCATGTTTGACGGGTGTTGATTTTTCAAATGCACATTATAAGCGACTCAAATTCGCACTGCTTTTAGATCGAGCAGCATTTCCTACTGATCCCAGAGCCGTGCTTCACAGACAAGCTACGGATTTAAAAAAAATATCGACACATTGCATATCGCAGCCAGCTTGATTTCAATAGGATTTAGTGGTATCGCGATAAATTATCGTGCAGCCCTAATGCCAGGCCAGAAAAAGTACCTGATCGATACCTACAACGTCATCAAATTTCTTGGTCTGAGCACGAGTGACAGCACAAGAAGGAAAAGCCGTAGGGAAGACAGTAGCTAAATCTGCCCTATCAATCAAGTCTGTCTTATCCATCATAAAACTTTAACTCTTTGAGGACTTGGATGTGACTTGAGACTTGCTTGTGACTTGAAAGGAATGACTTGGTTCCTCCTCTGGTGAAATCAGCTCATGGGTGAAACAAAAATATGGCAGGACTTTTACTTTTTGGCCCCTGGACTATACACCTCTGGATGAAACAGTCATTTTCTCTTTTTATGTACACTCAGAAGTTCATATCTTCACTTGTCAAAGAAAGAGCGTGGATTGGTTTGTCTAAGATAAAGGAAGGGAACATGACATGGGTGAATAACACACCCCTGAATAAAGGGTAAGCAAACAATCAGTAATGTGTGTGCAATTTTCTTTTTGTCACAATTACCAATTTAATTGTTGAGTCTATACTGTTCTGCATCTGAATAATCTGATCACATACTGTTTAGGTTTTGGGAAACAGGTGAGCCAAATGATGAGAATAAAAATGAGAATTGTGTTGAAATTCGGAGTCGTACTGAATCGTTACCGAACAATTGGAATGATCTTGCATGCTCAGAGACGATAAAATGGATTTGTGAGAAATAGAGTTCATCTGCTTTTATTGTGGTATTGAAAAAATATTTTACTTTAAGCTGTTTTTATGGGAGCGTTTTTGCATTTATATCAGTTTCTGATTGATGTTTCTGTCTTTTAAAAACTGTGCATCTAAATTATGTCATATATATCCTGTTGTCGTGCTATACTGTAATTTCTGTTGTGAGGAATAGATTGAAATTTTAGTCTTGATTCCAGTCTTTTTCAAGACTTCCACCTCCCTCAGTGTGACCCTATAGAGCTTTAGCCCCGCCCCTCACCCGCATCACAATCCGCCACCTAGTGGCCACCGGCACACTGTAACTGTATCCACCCCTCTACACATCCTTGTGTCAGTCTATATTTCCATTCTGTGCCTGTTTTTCTGTCGCTTTCACATTTAAACAAAAACACCAGCAATAACAACTGTAAATCTTTGTGTGTTATTCAGTTCTGCTCTGCAAAAAAGAATTACACCAAAAATCATATTTCTATTGATGTACATTGAAGAAAGCCAATTCTACTCACCTTCATGTCACTTCATGTGTGCACTTCTCAGTAATAAGAGAAACAGAATAGTGAATTTCACGAAAACCTGGTTTTATTCGTCACTGTCAGTAATCACTGTCGATAATCTGATTTTATTTCATTCTCCTGGGACTCAGTTATAGTTTTTGCTTATGTGCTGTGTGTCATTTTTGCTCATCTCTGAGCAGTTTAAAACTACTGTAACGGACATCAGATGTAAGTACTACTTTCATAACAATTAAGTGGCAAATGCGGCTCTGTTAATCCTATTTAACACCAGCATAAGACAGATTTACACAAAGCATCAATCTATTTATTTAAACAATGTATGTCTACCCTAATAACACACACATATATCTGGCAGACATGATTTGCATGAAGACATATTTTTTGATTGTTTGCTCATCTGCAACACATCTCTGAGACGGCATATACATCTAGAACATGTCTGTAAGATGTTCATGATTTAGAATGTATGTTTTACAGATGTACGTGTGCTATTTGGGTATTGCTAAAATAAAAAAACTGATAAGACACTAGTCAGAACTGGGTAATTATAATATTATAAATGTTTGTACACTAAAAAAAATTAACGTAAAAATATAGTGAAATGCATGGCAGCACAGGGTGCCAAAGGTTTACCATTAACAGAAATAACGGCACACCCTGAACTGAGGTCACGGGTTTAAACTGTGAAGATAAGAAAACATGTGTCTACCATACAATAAAATAACATGTTTTCACTGTAGTATGAAATTATTTGTAAATAAAAAATGACTTAAATTAAAATGGTTGAATTTATAAAATGGTCAAATGAAAAATCAACAGTATTCAAACTTTACAAGTACACTGACAAAACTTTGTGTGTGTTTTACTACTTTTAAACAAGTACTTTGTTAATTGAGTTGTTTACACAACTGCTACTTGTTTATTAAAAACAGTTAATTTTATTTTATTCATAGCACTTTTCACAATTTTCATTGTTGCAAAGCAGCTTTACATACGATCAAAAAATAATGGTAATATATGAATAAATAAAATACAGCATAATTAATATACTTCAGCAATCCTTAAGCAAAATTATATGCCAATTTGACAGTTCAAAAATGGGAAAAAGCACTCCCCCCCAAAGTTTTCATGCCTGTGATTCAAGAAGTATTAAAGATTTTTAGATTGTGGATCTTAAAAAATGTAGCTTGTTTCCAACTATCAAAACAACTTCATATGATTTCCCAGCACAGCTAGGTCCCCACCAGCTCGACCAGCTTCAACCAGTTACCATCTTGAGCTGGTATTAGCTGGATTTTCCAGCAGGGAATATTATTCCATTTTATTTAATTGTGTACAAAGGAAGCAAAGATTATGAGATGATAGACTGCACAACCACATGAAGACTCAAAATCCACCAAAAGTGGACAAACCATTGAGCTTTAACTCTGTTTATATAGAGATGTGCTCTGTGTCTTATACACAAACACAAAACACCATCAGGGTAACACACGTTAGGTGAAAATGATCGTATAAACATTAACTAAACAATTTATAGGGGCAGTTTCCCAGACAGGGTTTAAGCCTAGTCTCAGACTTACTTAAATGTGAGAGATGCCTTGATCGAAAACAACTTGCACTGACATCTTAAAATATATCACTGTGATTGTTTTGTCTCAAGATGCACACAGTAATTTTTTTTTTTGTAAAGTATGTTTTTTAAAACAACTTAATTATCCTAATTTAACTAAGGCCTAGTCCTGGTTTAAGATAATCCTTGTCTGGGAAAACTGCCCATAATGTTAAAAAACACTCACATGTACACAGCTGCTAAAACAAATATATAAAGAAACTAAGTGATGAATGAAATATGACATGTTGTGCAGAGTTAAACAGGGAATTGTGGGAAAGTCCTTCACAGTTTTTCACAGTATAGTTTAATTCTATAGAGATATCACTGGTTAACTTGTTTTAAGACGCTCACAGACATTACAGTGTTAAATATGAAATACTTTAAAACACATCGTGCACATTTAAAATACTGCAACCAAGAGAGACACGCAGACATCAAGATTCCGCCTGATAATCTCAACAATGGTGATAACTAACAAACTATTCAGATAAACGCAATGCATTCTGGGTTCCAATCATAGTACACAACTCATCCATGATTCCCAGCATGCATTGCAACATGAAGCTTTTCATTTAATGTCACCACTGTTGAGATTCATACATTGATTATTCATGTATATGTGTGATAAACCAAACTCTGTATTTTAATTTTAATCTGTACATATGAATGTTGTCGCAAGAAATCTGTGCTTTCAGCCAAAGCTCATTCACACGGATATAACAAAAACCAACACAATATGAATCACATAATAACAACACTATAGAGAACGATTCACCTCATCATCAACCAGACAAATAAATCCGATCACTTTTTCTTTTGAGTGTCCTTCATTTTCCGGCTCAAAGAGAGATCACAGTATATCAGATGAAGGGTGAAGAGCTCAACTAAAGTAAACACTGATCACATTAATGGAGACTTTAATAACAATGAAACATCAAGTCATTCATGTTCTGCAGCATGTTGATTTGTGAAAGTCCCTGTGAAGCAGAAGTGGTGATTGTCTTCAGTTTTCTGACATATTTCACAGTGAAACTGAATATTGAATGAGGAAGAATAGTGGGTGTGGCTCATGTTTTCTACTGTGATGATTGGATGAATAAAAACANGAGGCGGGTTTAAGCTATTAGGCAACCAATAACATGACATACAGCACACGTGATTGTACACACACATTTTCCACATGTGTATTTCTACCAAACCTTACGTAAAAAGGCATAATGAACATTGTGCGTAGAAACGTAATCGTATTAAATTAAACATTATCTCTGAATTAGAGACTAAAACACAAATGATTATACAGATAATAAACAAACAGCAAAACTGAGAAATAAATGTTTTTACCAAATTCCTCATAGGACTATAGTTATATTGGGGTTACATTATAATATCTGTTGTAATATGAAGTTGATCATAATTGTGTTTTTCCTGTTTGTTAGGAAGATGGTTTGTGGTGATCACAGTGGGTCTGGGGCTCATCTGTGTTCTTCTGGTGACCGCTCTCATACTGCTGTACATCCATCAGACAGCAGAGAGAGATCAGTTGAAGAAAAAAGTTAAAGAGTACAATAAAACTCTGACCAGCCTGAAGATCAATTATAGTCATCTGACCGATGAGAGAGATGAGTTACAGATAAACCTAAAGTCTATGAGTGAGACGAAGTCGGAGTTAGAGACCAGAGTCAAGCATTTGAATGATACTTTAATGAAGAGTACTTCAGGTTTGTAGAAATTAATTGGGGTGATGGTTTCTTTTTCTATTTTTGTCTTTTCTTTAAAAAAGGAAGTGTTTGAGATCTGTGTGTGTGTTTCTGTGTGTGAAAAGGGTCATGCAGATATTTCATATCCAGTGAGGAGAAGAGCTGGTCTGACAGCAGACGGTTCTGTAGAAGTCGTGGTGGAGATCTGGTCATCATCAACACTGAAGAAGAACAGGTCGAGTTTGTGTGAGAGAGAGAGTTTAAGTGTAATGGAGAATGAGATGAAACAGACATTTTCTCTTTTTATATACACACAGAAATACATTTCTTCAATTGTCAATGAGAATGTGTGGATTGGTTTGTCTGATGCAGAGAAGGAAAGAAACATGAAATGGGTGGATAATACACCCCTGAATAAAGGGTAAGAAAACAATCAGTCTATACTGTGTGTGCATTTTGCTTTTTGTCACAATTACCAATTTAATTGTTGAGTCTATAATGTTCGCATCTGAATAATCTGATCACATACTGTTTAGGTTTTGGGAACTAGGTGAGCCAAATGATTAAGTGAAATGAGAATTGTGTTGAAATTCGGATCATACTGAAAACCGATTCGACAATTGGAATGATTTTGCATGCTCAGGATGAAAAAATGGATTTGTGAGAAATAGAGTTCATCTGCTTTTGTTGGGTATTGAAAAATATTTTACTTTAAGCTGTTTTTAAGGAGCATTTTTGCATTTACATCAGTTTGATTGATGTTTCTGTCTTTTAAAAACCGTGCAGCTAAATTATGTCATATATATCCTGTTGTCGTGCTATACTGTAATTTCTGTTGTGAGGAATAGATTGAAATTTTAGTCTTGATTCCAGTCTTTTTCAAGACTTCCACCTCCCTCAGTGTGACCCTATAGAGCTTTAGCCCCGCCCCTCACCCGCATCACAATCCGCCACCTATGGCCACCGGCACACTGTAACTGTATCCACCCCTCTACACATCCTTGTGTCAGTCTATATTTCCATTCTGTGCCTGTTTTTCTGTCGCTTTCACATTTAAAAAAAACACCAGCAATAACACTGTAAATCTTTGTGTGTTATTCAGTTCTGCTCTGCAAAAAAGAATTACACCAAAAATCATATTTCTTTTATATTGATCAGCGGTGTATAGTCCAGGGGCAAAAAAGTAAAAGTCCTGCCATATTTTTGTTTCACCCATGAGCTGATTTCACCAGAGGAGGAACCAAGTCATTCCTTTCAAGTCACAAGCAAGTCTCAAGTTAAACCCAACCCAGCTGGCATTTCAACGTTGAGTTACTGTTGAATCAAGTCATGGGTCAACGTTGAATGACCGTTGGATTTTGTTTTGATTTTGAAAATTGAAACAACGTTGAAATCCTGACTTGTTTAAACGTCTCAGGTTTCAACATGGGTGAATTTAGGTAGAAACCATTAACGTTTAATTAACGTTGAGTTAAGTGTCGATTTTGAAAATTGAATCAACGTTGAAATCGCAACATTGTTTTAACGTCTTCCTTTAAACCTTAAATCAACTACAGATATACATTATTTTCTAGGTCGCAACTGGATCAACATATACGAATAGTATAACCATTCTGAATGCTATTATTACAACTTGTGCACAAAAATATGGTAAACTGGAATACTGAGTGAATTACTGAAAAGTATTATCAATGCAATTGTTAGCATTCAACTTGTTGAGCATAATTACAATATAAAATGACCTCAAAGGGTAATCTGAATATGAATGAGAAAAACTTTATGGCATGATTCTTAACAAACAAAGGAAAAGCAGCTATTTGATCTTTCTATTAAAAAAATCTTTCAAACAGTATAGTTTCAAAATGGCAGGAAAGACACTGGATGTTCCAAGAATACATGAAAACCCTTTTTTAAGATGCCAAAATGGAATAGAAAAACAAATCAAATTTTTTTAGAACATTTTATTCTGTATAAAGAAAAACTTAAACAATTGTTGCAATAACTTGTTAAACATTTTTTATTGCTTTCTTACGGCCACCACCACCCATCCTTTCTGGTGCATATTTCAAATATCTGGATATAACTCCTTGAATATTTGATTGGGTTGTGTTGTGAGTGTTGATGACAGCATCTAAAGGAAAAAAAATCAGAAGTTAAGTCATCGTCATAAATGCTGTACATTTGAGCCCACATATGAATCCTGTGTTATTACTGCCAATTATTTTCCAAGCCTTTATTATTCATTTTATTAGTCATAATTTAAAAACCATAACATTTCCTGATTAATGCCAGATCAACAGTAGGGCAGTGTGTACAGCACTCTCCTCCTATTGTCCATGCGAAACTTTGTTTCCTTTCATATTTGCATTGCATCTTACATACATGACAGACTAAACCCTGTAAGTAACGCGATTATTGAAATGCTATTTTTCAAACATGTAAATTACACATTGGTATAGTGAGAATGGTTGGTGGCAAAAAAAAACTGCAGGTATATATTGGTTCACCAATAATCATTTAAGCAAAAATATTTTAAAGTGAAAGTCAATAAAACAACCCCTGAAGTCCATACGTTAGCAACACAGTGGCTAGTACAATTTGAATTTCGGCGGGAAGCTCGAGACACACTCGTATTACAATAGCACGGCAAATAAAGGATCGAAATTACACTCAAAAAATGAAAAAAAAAAAAACATAACGAAGTAATACAAATAGTAGACCAATAGCTAGCCTACACATCAAGACCAGTAAGTTTTGCTTACCTTAGAAATGTGTGTTTTCTTTCCGCTGAGACCGTTCATGCTTCTGACTACCAGCGCGAAACCAGAGCCCTAGCACGAGACGAGTTGACTCTGCAGTCCAGTCTGGAATCTCGCGAGATTATCCCTTTTCTTTAATCCAGTTGTTGTGTGAGAGAGTGCATCTAAATTGTATCATGATAAAAATATGCTATAAAAATATTCATGATTTTGGATGGGCAACTCCCCCCCCCAAAAAAAAACAGTATAAAAAAGTCCGTTATTTTTTTAAATTTAACTTAATGATTTAAATGTTAAGTGTTTTAAGTATCCACATTCATGTAAAATTATCACAGAAAACATTCATACTGGACAAATTCATTTTTGTATGTTAAACATATTATGTTGATTATTGGTGCAGACCTTGCTGAATTTTCAACGTTGATTTATAAGTATTTTACTGACCTTTTACAACCATTTAGCATTAAACATTGTTTCAATGTTGGATAAACGTTGAACCATGAACGTACATAATTTCAACCAAATATCAACGTTGAAGGTCGGTCGTGTGCCAGCTGGAGTTCCTCAGAAGAGTTAAAGCTTCAGTGAGATATTAGTGAAGTAATGAAATGATGATTGAGCATTTAGGGATGAACAACTCTGCGTGTATTGAGGAATCAGCAGAGGATCAGGTGTTGATGTTTTATTGGTCTCAAATGAAATGCCACCATCATGGAGAATTCAGTGTAAATGTTTGTACACTGTAAAAAAAAAACGTAAAAAAAAAAACCTTGAACGTAAAAATAATGGTGAAATGCAGGGCAGCACAGGGTGCCAAAGGTTTACAGAAATAACGGCACATCCTGAACTGAGGTCACGTGTTTAAACTGTGAACATAAGAAAACATGTGTCTACCATACAATAAAATAACATGTTTTCACTGTAGTACCAAATGATTTGTCTGTTAAACAAAAAACGACTTAAATTAAAATGGTTGATTTTATAAATTGGTCAAATGAAAAAGCAACAGTATTCAAACTTTAAAATTACACTGACAAAGCTTCATGTGTGTGATTTATTACTTTTAAAAAAGTACTTTGTTGGGTTAACTTCTATTATTATTCTATTTTGTTTAATTGTGTACAAAGCAAGCAAAGACTATGAGATGATAGACTGCACAACCACATGAAGACTCAAAAGTGGACAGACCATAGAGCTTTAGCTCTCGTATATAGAGATGTGCTCTGTTCTCACAGTATATGTGAAGTTTATTTACAGTTTAATTCTATAGAGATGTCACTGGTTATAAGTGCTTTTGTGATGCTCCCAGACATTACAGTGTTAAGTGATATTATGAAAGACTTTAAAACACATCGTGTACATTAGAAATGACAAAACCATGACCAGACATCAAGATTCAACCTGTTCATCACAACAATGGTGATAACTAACAAACTATTCAGATAAACGCAATGCATTCTGGGTTTCAATCATAATTCAAAACTCATCCATGATTCCCAGCATGCATTGCAACATGAAGCTTTTCATTTAATGTCACCACTGTTGAGATTCATACATTGATTATTCATGTCTATGTGTGATAAACCAAATTCTGTATTTTAATTTTAATCTGTACATATGAACATTATCGCAAGAAATCTGTGCTTTCAGGCAAAGCTCATTCACACAGATATAACAAAAACCAACACAATATGGATCACATAATAACAACACTATAGAGAACGATTCACGTCGTCATCAACCAGACAAACAAATCTGATCACTTTTTCTTTTGAGTGTCCTTCATTTTCCAGCCCAAAGAGAGATCACAGTATATAAGATGAAGGGTGAAGAGCTCAACTAAAGTAAACACTGATCACATTAATGGAGACTTTAATAACAATGAAACATCAAGTCATTCATGTTCTGCAGCATGTTGATTTGTGAAAGTCCCTGTGAAGCAGAAGTGGTGATTGTCTTCAGTTTTCTGACATATTTCACAGTGAAACTGAATATTGAATGAGGAAGAATAGTGGGTGTGGCTCATGTTTTCTACTGTGATGATTGAATAAAAACAACATGTTCTGCTCAAGCCGTCAAACTCACTTCATCAGAGAAAGATCATCACTAGAGGACAGAAGTGCATTTTCAGATTTCATGATCATTACTTTTGTTTAAAAGAAAACATTGTTTTCAGTAACATGGAAAATGTCAATTTGGTGTAAATGTTTCTGGCGTTTTATGGAATTTTACTATTTTAATTAAAAAATGTGAAAATACTGTTACGTTACACTGCATTTTACCTGTAAAAATACATTTATTTTTTACAGTGTATAGATAGCATCTAATTAATATTTACATTTATCACAAAGAACTGTGAAGTCTACATGGTGTAAATAGAATATATAACACAACTAGTACATGTAGCCGCTGCTCAATTCAACTGGGAAATTATAGACTAAATTTGGTGTCAATGTGTTTTTTTAAAAATATTTTTTACAGTTTTACACTTTATCCAACCCAGTAACACATTTAATCAGTTAAAGAACAGGAGAAATGTACATTAGGTGTCAATGTATGTTTTTTTATAGAATTTCACAGTTCTGATTAAAATGAGATGTTACTGTTAAATTCTACTGTTTTTTCTCTGTAAAAATACATTTATTTTTACAGTGTATATTAATAGTGAAAATACACAGAAATAAGGTTAATGTTATTCTTTATTTGTTGATACAATGAAAGCTGTACAATTTAAGGGCATATGGCACATGGTTTATTGTTAGAAATAGTAATGTACTGTATGCTGTTATCAGGAAGGAAAACAACCAAAACCATGGAGCTTTCTTTGCTGATTGGCCATGTGTCCTGTTTATCCCTGGTCATTGTGTTTTCCACAAGCAGACCTAAAACATTAGAGTGATTCTGAAATCTGTTTGATTGACAAGGTGGTTTGGGAAGTGAACAAATGAGAATTTTTGCCTAAAATAATAATAATGTCGCACATATCAGTTCAGTGATTTAAAGAGCTCCACAAATACATCTTTTATTGGTGACACATCCGCTCGGGTGTTGGAGATTCTGTGAGTAAAGTGGTGTTTGTTACCACATCTACAAGCAGAGACAACCTTTGCAAGAAGATTTCTCAATCATAATGTTTGAACTAAAAAACAGTCACGTTAAAGTGATTCTGAAATCTGTTCGATTGACAAAGTTCCTCTTCTGATGATAACTGGTTAGGGATGTGAAGAAATTCTTCTTTTCAAAGTCTTTTTTTAGCTGCATTTTTGCCCAAAAAATAAATCATGTCGTACATATCAGTTTAGTGAATTAAAGCTCCACAAATATATATTTTACTGGTGACACATCCGCTCGGGTGTTGAAAATCCTGTGAGTGTAGTGTTGCTGTTACATCTACAAGCAGAGACCAGCATTTGCAAGAAGATTTCTCAATCATAATGTTTGAACCAACACACAGTCAAACTCTCTAACCACAAGCACGCATCAAACTTCTGCTTTTAAAAGCATCGTGTAAAAATGCATTTACCTTAAAAAAACACATCGAGTGCATGCAGAAGGGTCTCGGAAATTTCATTCAAGGTATAGAAAAGAACAGCATCCTCTAAACATATATGGACATGGATTTAGGGATCATTTATGAAAATATCGAACCCAAGAACAGAAACACACCTGGACCTCAGAGTCAGAACCGAGATGAAGCTCAAAACAGAAGTAAGTCGAAGAGTTGAATTTTGAATCGTGGTGCATTAAAATTTGAGGCAATGTTAGTGTATGTATAATTTTTTTTTTCATTGTGCTATTGTTTTGAAACTTTACTGTAACATGGACCGGGAATTTTATTCATTTTTAATGTGGGTGGTTTTTCTTTTCGACAGAAAGAAGCAGATGGTTTGTGGTGATCACAGTGTGTCTTGGGATCTTCTGTGTATTTCTGGTGATCGCTCTTATACTGCTGTACGTCTATCTCACAGCAGAGAGAGATCAGCTATGGCAAAACATCACATCCATGACTCAGAAGGAACGTGAGTTAGAGACCAAAGTCAAGAACTTCAGCGTTGCACTCAAGGAAAAGTTTTCAGGTTTGTAGAAATGAATTGGTGTATTTGTTTCTTTTTTTGCTGATTTTGTGTTTTGATTAAAAAAAGGAAGTATTTGAGACCTGTGTGTGTTTCTGCGTGTGTAAAGGGTCATGCAGCTATTTCATATCCAGTGAGAAGAAGAACTGGACTGACAGCAGACGGTTCTGTAGAGATCGTGGTGGAGATCTGGTCATCATCAACACTGAAGAAGAACAGGTGTGTGTGAGCGAGAGAGTTTGAGTGTGAAAAAGAATGAGATGAAACAAACATTTTCATGGTTTTACCCACAGAAATACGTATCTTCAATTGTCAATGAGAATGTGTGGATTGGTTTGTCTGATACTGAGAAGGAAGGAAACATGAAATGGGTGGATAATACACCAGTGATTAATGGGTAAGCAAACAATCACTGGTTTCATGTGTAGCCTATTTGAAATTTTCTTCAAATAACAATTTCATTGTTTCTAAATGAGCCTATTGTTCAGCGTCTGAATAATCTGATCACATATTATTCAGGTTTTGGATCCCGGGTGAGCCGAGTGACCATGGCAGCAATGAGGACTGTGTTGTAATCTCTGAGTTTTCAGACACTTTCATGAACTGGAATGATCTTCCATGCTCAGAGAAGAGAAAATGGATTTGTGAGAAATAGACTTCATCCACTTCTGTTTTGAGATTAAATAAAGCTTTTAGTTTAAGTGTAAGACGTTTTTATGGGAGCATTGTTTTGCATTTACGTCAGTTTCTGATTGATGTTTCTGGCTAAATGTTGTCATAGAGTATATCCTGTTTGTAATGTCTGTTGTACTCTAAAAAGTGATTTGTTGTCTCAACAACCATATTGTATTATGTTAAGTAGCTTCTACTTAAAAATAATCCAATTTATAACATTTCAAGCTTAACTTAAAATCCTTTGTTCATGCAACACAAAAATATAAATGACAAGAAAAGCTCAAAAGTATGCACAAAGTGAATGGGTAAATTTGAGTTGTGCAAACTACAGTTAAAATGAAGTAAACCTAACATACATTTCCACTGCAATGAACTTAATATTATCAGTACAAATGCTGCGAGGAATACCCATACGCCCTTGCACCTGAAAAGTTTGATTATTCGTGCTTTTTTAAATAATAAGTACTTTGGGGGCATTTGTATAGATGTTAATAAGATGTATAACGAAATTTAGGAGAGATATTTCGTATTATTGATGTTGTTTTGTAGTGAATAATTGTGAAGTTAGCATTCAGGTGATTCGTGTTTGCTTCGGTAAGCATAGACCCTGTTCAACTCATCATATTTCTTACAACAATAAGGAAGACATATACATCAGAAATGCATGTTGTGTGCTTCTGTGGAGATTCATTCCATGACTGACATCAAATCAATCATCAATTATTTCAAAACTGTTTGTTTGAATAATATACTTCACTATGCTATATGAACATTAAGGTAAATGAATGACATATTTAAGTACAGCCTACATGAGCACTGTAAGTTGTTTGAGCTCGTGGTACATCATTTTTTAAGTAAAGAAGGTCAAGCGAACTGATATATTTGTGTAAACGCAACAAAGATTCTCTTGTTATTTTGACTTAAACTATTCTGAAGTTGAATTACTTAAAAACCATGATGCAAAAATGGTGCACACATATTTTAAGTAAAGTCAACACATGCCCATTATTGGTGAAACATCTACAAAAATATGACATTTGTGATTTATAACGTATAAATGTCCTTTCATGCTTTTAGTCTCCATACCGGTGTAGTTTCAACGTCTACCAGCAGAGGTCGACTGCATCATTATCCAGCCTGACCCTTAATCTTAGTTAAAGGAAGGCCATTTCACAGTCTCACACAAAGCAGTGTACTCGTTTTAATTAAAATTGAGTATTTCTGAAGCTTAAAAAGTACAGAATCTTGTATATTTCCGAAATATTGCTACAGTGAAACAAATCCATTTCTTGTCGCTTACAATTATAGGTCTTCAGAGGAAAGATTTGTCAGGGCTACCAACCCACCCGCCATTTTTTCTGTGGCGTGTAATAAAATTTGTGATAGAAATGCTAAAAAGCCTGTCTGTAGTTTATGGTGCTGAAAACCTTTTTCCTCAGAGGTCTAGAAGTAGACCTCAATGTTAAAATAAGGTGGCCATTGGCCAATCAAATGTAAGATGGCGGCAGTTTCTGTTTACAGAGCCGGTGTGGTGACCAATCAAATCCAAGAAGACAGTGATGTGGTAGAAGTCGATCTTGAAGTTCAAAAAATCTCTCAGACAAAGAAGGTTCAGGTGTCAAGGAGTTAACTTTATTTGATCAGGCCAAACAAAGTTGAGATGTCCCAAGTCATCTGAAAACTTAGTGTTTTCCAGCCTGTAGTTATAGTGAAACTTAGGAAAGGAGGTGCTTTCCTAAACCAATCAGGAAATTCCCTTTACCTTTTATTTTTTATTATCCAATCATTTTCGTCTGCCACTATTATTTTCTAAGCAACAAGGTTTGTATCTAATAGTGGAATGTCAACCTTTGCTTGGTTTTTAAAAATAAGTTTTCCAGTTGGTACCAGTTTTCAGGCCACAAAGTGAACTACATGTTCAACCTTTTGAACTTTATCTAGGTCAGGCCTTAAACAGATCTCAAAGACATCACTGAATTTTATATTGCTGAAATCTGTTCTATACTTGGTTAAAACGATTAAAAATATACTTATATGTTCAAACAACACTCAATCAATGTTTAAGTATACTGATTATGTCATTAAATCATTAAATCATCTTCATATATTCACTTGTATAATAGTTATTGGTCTGATTATTAACACATCTATGGTAATATCATTCCTATGAATACTTCTTATAAGTGGGATGTACAACAGAGCCCAAAAGTGCATATATGCACAAAATAATTCACTTGTATAATAGTTATTGGTCTGATTATTAACACATCTATGGTAATATCATTCCTATGAATACTTCTTAATAGTGGGGTGTACAACAGAGCCCAAAAGTGCATATATGCACAAAATGATCAGAATTATGCACAATAACAGCTAAGGTTCGAGTGCAACCAGTGCAACGCACGACGTTAGAAGCTGAACATTCAATATTTTACCCTTTTTTATAGGGTATATATAGAAATGTTTAGTTTTAGTAGTATCCACTGATGCAAACTACAAAACCGTTTTAAATGGAAAATATGTCATTTACATGATTTACGTCATGTACACAGATGCGTCATTATTTCTGGTTTTATTTCAGAAAGGCAACCGTTACATTTCGAGGTAAGAATGAAATGACAATGATTACGTCTTAAGAGTAGGAAATGGGATTCAAATCAAAAACATTTTCCCCCATTTCGTGTCCCCCCACTTCTCACAACTACATGTACACAACACGCTTGACTGTACGAGACTGCAGTGAGTTTTTCTGTACAGTGGGTATGAGGGCAGAATTTAATCGAATAAAACCACATCCTGTTAAAAGTTGCCACTGTATGAAACGCAGTACGCATTATTGTAAAGAGCACAGAACATATCATCTCTGAACATACTGAGCAAATAATGGAAACGGAAGCCATTTATGGAAATACTGGACACAAAATTGGATCTGGGACACAGAATCAGAACCGGACTGAAGCTCAAAACAGCAGTAAGCGGAAGTTAAACTTGTGTTGCGTGTCATTAAAAAATGTTATGTACATACAATTCTGATCCTCTTTGTCATTTGCCTGATTAGGATTTTTAGACAATTTTGGTAATATGAAGTCAATCATCATAATTGTGTGTGTGTGGGGGGGGGTTACAGGAAAATGGCTCGTGTGGATCACAGTGTGTCTTGGGCTCATCTGTGTTCTTCTGGTGACCGCCCTTGTTGTGCTGTACACCCATCTGACAGCAGAGAGTGAGCAGATGAAGATGAGAAATATGAACATAGCTGAAGAGTACAATGAAACTCTGAGCAGTCTGAAGACGAATTACAGCCATCTGACTGATGAAAGAGAAGAACTACAGAAACATTTCAACTCTGTGATGCAGAAGAAACTGGAGTTGGAGACCAGAGTTAAACATTTGAGTGATGAACTAATGAAGAATCTTTCAGGTTTGTAGAAATGTATGTGTGTTTTGTCTTTTATAAAAATAAATTATTTGAGATTGACGTGTGTTTCTGTATGCGGAAAGGCTCTATCTGGTACTACATATCCAGTGAGAAGAAGAGCTGGACTGACAGCAGACAGTTCTGCAGGGATCGGGGTGGAGATCTGGTCATCATCAACACTGAAGAGGAACAGGTCGAGTTTGTGTGAGAGAGAGTTTGAGTGTGATGGAGAATGAGATGAAACAAACATTGTTCTGTTTTTATACACACACAGAAATACGTATCTTCAATTGTCAACGAGAGAGCGTGGATTGGTTTGTCTGATACTGAGAAGGAGGGCAACATGAAATGGGTGGATAATACACCCCTGAATAAAGGGTAAGCAAACAATCAGTCTGCATCAGTCTTTTTACTTTTTTGTTCCAAAAACTAATTGTCAAAAATGTTGAATATATACAGTTTAGCATCTGAATAATCTGATCACGTACCATTAGATTCTGGGCCCAAGATGAGCCGAATGACAACAAGGGAAATGAGGATTGTGTTGAAATTTGGAATCCTAAACCGTTTCTGAACAACTGGAATGATCTTCAATGCTCAGAGACGAGAAAATGGGTTTGTGAGAATTAGGGTTTATCTGCTTTTGTTGTGATATTGAACTTTAGTTTTGTGGCATTTACTTTTAATTTAAGCACGAAACAATGATGTGGATCCTCATCCTCAGTCTGGGCCTCCTCTCTGCTCTGACTCATGAGCTTTAGCTCCGCCTCTCCTCCTTACGTCAATCTGCCACCCAGTGGTCACCGGCACAGAGTACCTGTGTCCAACCCCTCTGCACATCCGTGTCGGTCTATACAGTATTTTCATTCTGTGCCTGCTTCTCAGTGTGCTTTAGATTTCAATAAAAACACCTGCAATCACATCTGTAAATCATTGTGTGTTTTTCAGTTGAACAAGAATTCACATTTCTTCAGATACTCATAAAGTGAAGAGCTTAACGTACATCCAAGAAGGACAATTCACCTACTTACCCTCATGTGGCTTTAGATCTGTATATTATTGCTGCTCATACAATTAAAGTCAATGCGCTGTAAGTCCTCATTCAAGTGCTCAGCAGTATAGGAGAAAGAGTCTCGCACAAAGCGGAATATACTCGTTTTAATGAAAATGTATCTTAAAAAGTAGGGCATGGTACTAGCAGCATCAAGACACAGATACAGTAGGTTTGAATCCAAGAGAAAGAACTAATAAAACACACTAAATGCAGTTACTTTGGAAAAAAAACATCTGGGAGGTGCATACGCACAGAATTTGTTGAGCAACAAAAGAAATGTGTGCATGCATAATGAGTAAACAGAAACTGTGAAGGCCTGTTAAAATAGACACTGCAACTAACACCATTTTATCTCACCATCAGCATGCATAAAGACTTCTCATTTGTTTATATGTGGAAAAAAAACAATGTTTTCTTGACTAAAGATTGTCTGTTGATATAACAGCCCTTTGGTGAAAATGAACAGCACAGCTTGTCAACAGCATATGTGTTTTGGATGTCACCCTGTTAGCACACTAACTCTGCTCTTTCGAAGATGTTTTCACACAGCAGATGTTTTCCAGATCTCCAGCACAAGTATGCGTGCTAGCTGGGCAGTTCCTAGAATAGGATTAATTGACAAGACAGCCAGGTTCTTACTGGCCAGGCCTACTATGCTGAACGTCTTGCTATCAGTAAATAAGCTACCAACTGCATGTACAGTATATATATTTAAATTTACACGACACATTCAACTCTATCAGACTGTAAAGAGTTTCTATACAAGTAAAAGGCCAGCATGTAAACTAATGAAACCACATCCTGTTGCCATTACAGATGCCAATACAGTCACCACTGCTCAGTATCTTTAAGACCACGCAGGTGATCTTTGAACATACCGAGCAGATAATGGAATTAGAGGCCATTTATGAAATTATTCAAGACAAAAACAGGAACACAGCTGGACCTCAGACAGAGAGTCAGAACCGAACCGAATCTCTAAACAGGAGTAAGTGGAAGAGTTTAATTTTGGAACTGAACTTGTCTCGCATATAACTAAATGTTACTTGTCATACTATTTTGATCTCCTCTGTCCTTTTGCTGATTAAGATTTTTAGACATTTTATAGCTGCACTTGATAATAATGTAGTTAATATATATTGTGATTTTCCTGTTGAATAGAAAAATGGCTCGTGTGGATCACAGTGTGTCTTGGGCTCATCTGTGTTCTTCTGGTGACCGCCCTTGTTGTGCTGTACACCCATCTGAAAGAAGAGAGAGATCAGACGAAGATGAGAAATATGAACATAGCTGAAGACAATGAAACTCTGAACAGCCTGAAGATCACTTACAGTCATCTGACCGATGAGAGAGATCAGAAAAATCTCACGTCTATGAGTGAGATGAAGATGGCGTTAGAGACCAATTTCAGTCATCTGACCGACGAGAGAGATCAGCTACAGATAAACCTCACGTGTGAGATGAAGATGGAGTTAGAGACCAAAGTCAAGAATTTGAACGGTGCACTAAACAATTTTCCTAAACCAGGTTTGTAGAAATGTGTTTCTTTTATTTGTCTTTTATTTGAAAAATAAGGTGTATTTGAGATCTGTGTGTGCGGAAAGGCTCTATCTGGTACTACATATCCAGTGAGGAGAAGAGCTGGTCTGACAGCAGACAGTTCTGTAGAGATCATGGTGGAGATCTGGTCATCATCAACACTGAAGAGGAACAGGTCGAGTTTGCGTGAGCGAGTATGTACAGTGTGGAAGTGGAACAGGATAAGTCATCAGATAAGGCTAAGTGGCAGTTTTTATTCACACAGAGGTTCATATCTTCAGTTGTCAAGGAAAGAGCGTGGATTGGTTTGACTGATATAGAGAAGGAAGGCAACATGAAATGGGTAGATAATAAACCACTGAATAAAGGGTAAGCAAACAAGCACATGTTTGATCTTTTTTTACATTTTTTTCCAATTATAATTATTTCGTTGTTTCCAAATGAATAGCTTATAGGGGTGCACCAAAATGTTGACCACTGAAAGTGTGACCATGACACTTTAAGCATCAAGTACAATAAAACAGAAAACCTTTGTTAGATATTTTGTTTATTTTCTGTTTCCTAGTTGTGCACGCATATTATGTGACATTATATATAATACAACACATTTTGTCGCCAAATTTAACACGAGCTGTAGAAGTCTTGGATACAAGCCGATTAATAAAGACTTTCCTCTCACTATGCACTATGCATTGTACAGACAGCGAGAAACAAGTCCAACATTTTCAACCAAAGATTTTCTTTTTCTATGCACTGTATATATTGTTTAGCATCTGAATAACCTGGGTTTACATTACTCAGGTTTTGGTATCAAGATGAGCCGAATGACGCCAAAGGAAATGAGGACTGTGTTGAAATCAGGAGTTCTGCTAAACCCTCTCTGAACAACTGGAATGACTCTCCGTGCTCCGACACGAGAAAATGGATTTGTGAGAAATGGGGTTAATTCGCTTTTGGTGTTATAACAATGCTTTCACTTTTATTTTAAGCAGTTCATAGGGTCAATGTTTTTGTGTTAACATCAGTTTATGATCGATATTTCAGTATTCTAAAACAATGGGAGTTATTTCATATAACCTGCTTTTATGCTCATACATTTAAAAACACATGCTTAGAATGTTGGTTAAAAGGAAATCGTTTTTCTAAAAATTTGAAAGGAATTACTAGTTTTATAAGGCCCGTTTCTTTGTCTGTTTTCTAGTTAAATAAAATTGCTGTACATTATTGAAGGTGTTTCTGGTTCTGTACTCTTGATCGGTCAATTGTGCCATCCAGTAGTAACATTCCTCAACATTAACCATCATATATTCAGAGATTCATTTATATTTGACTGCTCATGCGAGCTACTTGACCAGTGCTACTTCAATGTAATATCTAATACTTTTTCCTCATTCATAAAATCGATCATTTTTTGGACACTCGTGGTAAAGTGGGACTGAATCTGAACAGGGAACTTAAGGACATGAAATCAGAGACAAAAAAGCAACGAGTAAAACGAAGCATTACAAGTTTAGATTCAGATATCCTCCAGTCCAGCAGAGAGCAGTAGAGAGCGATTCTCTACGTGAGACTAAGATGAGAAAAAGAGAAACGTTAGCTCAAGAGCACTTGCCGCTGTCGGTCTGTGCTGCTTTTAAAGAGGTCTCGGTCAAAGAGGTCCAAAAGAAGCTCCAAAGAAGATTTTGCCGAGAGCACGGATTGTACATTGACTGTTTCCTTTGCGTAACAGTTCATCCGCTACAAAATGATTCGACGCATTAAACTGCTCTAGGAATAAACGGATGTACGGCGATCAGTGTAAAACTCTGAATTAACCCCCTGAAGACAAACAAACGCTAAACCTGAGCAGCATTACCTGAACCTGACTCTGCTTTCGCACTCTCTCAGGATCTACTTCAGATTCACGAGTATTTCAGCGAGTTTCTGCCTGGAGTCTCTAGCGTAAACACGAGGCCGATAACCCTGTGAGTGAGGAATCATGGCCAAGGTGCAGGTGCTAAACGTGGCTGTTTTGGATAATCCGAGTCCATTTGGAAACCCATTTCAGTTCGAGATCACATTTGAGTGTATGGAGGACCTACCTGAAGGTGAGAGAGAGAGATAGAGCTTGTAAATGAACCTTAGTGCACACAGAAACTGCGATTACCGGGTGAAGTGGAAAGGCTTTAGTGACGATTCACGACAATATTACGGCAGCATTATTTCTAAAACAATTATTGCGTGATGTCACATCATTTATGTGTATAACTGTTGTTTCTTCTGCGCTGACGCGCTTGACATTTTGGCGCCGGCGGGGAGTTCGCTGACGTTGCGTGCACGCGCTTCTTTTTCTCATTGGTCGAACAGTAGATGTGAGGCGGGACCGTTGCGTATATGGCTTTCCTGATTGGTCAGGCTTTCGTGACATCTTATATGCGGGGAAGTGTTGTAGATAGGGCTGTTCGTTTCTGATTTTTTTTGGAGCCGATTCCAATTCCTGGTTTGGGAATCGATTCCTGCTCAATTCCCTGTTTTACTACAGGTTTTTATTTATTATTAAAATGTACAGTTTTTAATGCAATACCATTTTCTCAGCTGTCACTTTTACATTCATTAATTGTTTATTGTTTATGTAACAAAAACCTTATATGTCCATCTTCTCCTGCAATTCCAATGTATCATTAATAATCTAATTTCCTCGCTGTTTTCAAAAATAAAGCACAGGTCATTACTATTTTTTAAGGTATTCAGCAGTGTACACAAAAATACTTGAGGAATATAGATAGACAGATCGATAATCAGTAAATAGCATTAAAAATATGTTAGAATACTGTGCATATTAATATTACTGTTAAATGCAAGTAGTGCAGACAAAAGTTTCGTCCAGCTTTAAACAGACGTCGAAGTAAATATGTTGTGAGAAACGTGCTTATATGATTTGTTAAATCTGTGGATACATGTAATTATATCTGCATTGTGTGTGCAAAAGAAAGCTTTTGCTTTTATGGATACAGAATATTTGATGTCATTCCACAGCTATAGACTTCATCCATCAGTTATTTTCTGAAGTCTGCACTGTTTTAGACAAGAAACTAATGTGATTAAGTTGACCAATGACATCGGCTAAGGGGCGGGGCTTGTGCTTATGAAGGCTCATAAAGAGGAGTCGATTACTTTTAATGGAATCGATTCCAACCTTTGGAATAGACTCTCGATTCTCAACGCCTTGGAATCGATTCCCAGCCCTAGTTGTAGAGCTCATTGTGTAGAAAAAGCGATAATAATTGTAATGGGGGAAGCATATGAAATAAATCCCTTGCTTTAAGAATATTCAATATGTGATTTAAACCATTTTTTATTTAAAACATTGTTTTTATTAATCACGGTTCATGTTATAAATGTGCATACAGTAAAAGGCAAATAAATGATTAAAGTGAAATTACAATATTTCTGTATTGTGTGTTGAGTGTTATGATATCTTTGTGTATAAAGTGTTATAAATAACAGTCACTCTATATTTGTTTTAGATCTGGAATGGAAGATCATCTATGTGGGCTCTGCAGAGAGTGAGGAGTACGACCAGGTTCTGGACTCGGTTCTGGTCGGCCCGGTTCCTGCAGGCAGACATATGTTTGTTTTTCAGGTATGCTTGTCCACCCTGTTCTGGATGCAGTGCAGTTGGATCAGCTTCCTACAGTCAAAACTCATCTAAAGATGGGTGCACACATAGTTTTTTACGATTGTTGCTTATCACACTGTATGAACGTGATCCCAGCTAAAAGCCATGTCACACCGTGCCGTGGGATCTCAGTTGTCATTAATCACAGACTACATGACAGTGAAGGCTTTTTATTTTGTTTTTTAAAATGCACACATGCAAAAAAAAACGTTTTACGTCGTAAGCTTTGTTTGTCATAGGTTGTTATACGAAAAACCACACTTGCAGGACTGCGTCTCAACATGTTTGATACTAAAATAAAACTTTGATTACATTGATCATTAACTGGCTGTTGTCAAACATGTCAAACTAGTGATGATAGACTAGTACGGATTTTAACGTCTCGGACGCTCAAATAGTGGCCAAAATAACTTAAAGAGATTTCTGATGAGTACTTCCTTTGTAGTACAAATGGCACAATGCCGCCATCTGGAGATGAACAAAGAAATAACATTTTAAAATTTACATTTATATACACTAGCATCAAAGCAAGTGTATATAAGTGTAATATTTTAGACTGGCAAGTCAGAAAATACAGCAGGCAAGAATATATAATGCACACTTAACATATCAACCAAGCTACAGTGTTTTCTCTCTTTACTGTATTGACAGGCTGATGCTCCAAATACAGGACTGATCCCTGAGAGCGATGCAGTTGGCGTGACTGTCGTGCTGATCACATGCACCTATCGGGGCCAAGAATTTATTCGCATCGGCTACTATGTAAACAATGAGTATACAGACCCCGAGCTACGAGAAAACCCTCCAGTCAAACCGGACTATACACAGGTGAGACAAATGCATATCTCGGAGCTAGAGCTGACCTTCAATTCTGCAGGGTCATTTTTAATCATGGTTATTTTAATCGCAGCTTCAGAGGAACATCTTGGCATCTAACCCTCGCGTGACCCGATTCCACATTAATTGGGAAGCGACGATGGACAAGATGGAAGATTCCGAGAATGTAGATCCCACCCCCAACAGCATGCTCCCACCCACTTCCATGCCTGGGAAAGCCCCGCCCCTTGGACTCATGCCTGACAATTCCATGGACTGCTTATAGAACACATTTTGATTATACATATAAACTACATGTAAATGTGCTAAAAATTTACCAATTCAGCTTTTGGTGCAGGTGTAACCGGACACTCGGACTTACCTCAATCTTTCTGCACTTACTGTCCTGATAACACATCTGAAAGTGGTTGTGGAACCTCACAGGCATCCTCTTGCACTCCCTGTCCTGGGCACCAGGGGGCTGCACATTCAGAACCAGCACACGTGGACCGTTTATCCAGCGCTAATGTCTTGTAGGAGAGCTGGATCTCATGAAAATTGTCAGGAACATGTCTAGGTTCATTTTTTATCCCAAAACCAAGAGAAATGTGGAATTACCCTAAAAATGGGAATTAAAGAAACACTTAAGTTAGAATTTAACAAAAAATGTACTTAACTGTCATAGATAATTAAGTGTTGAAAACTCTTAGTACTTCTAAAATAGGTGACATTTTCTTGTGGTGAAATGATATTTCTTACTTTTATTATTATTTTAGAATTAGATTTGAACCGTGTGCTGTCATGAAATTCACCCATAATACTTAAGAGTCAGACACTTTGGATGTTCGGAATGATATCTGGGACTCGTCACAATTCCAGCTCTACTTCAGTCCAAGTAGGACACAGCAGGGATCATTGTGATATGTGACATTACTAAGAAAACGGTTTTAATTACCTGTATGTTTATGTTGGTTCACAACGTGTTTGATGTGATTTTGTTAAGAAGTCTTGGATTGAATAAATGTTAACTTTGTTCTTTGTAAAACTCTCTTTGGTCCATCCTACAGATGTTAAACACACGCACACACCCTGTGTGTGTCTTTTATGATGTTGCTAAGCAACAGCTATTAGAGATGGCACTTTGGGTTTCTCCACCTTTGATCCCCACATCACATCACACAATTACTCGTCCTTTCATCCCTCCGTCACCCCTCTCATCCCATATTTTCATTTTCCACCCCTCTATTCTGTGTCCTCTAATCTGGCTCTGTGGAAATATGCCCACGGTGACTGTCCACAGGACCAGGTGATAAACGTCAAAATGTGGATGACTTTTATTCAGGTCATCAAACTCGCTGTATAAAAACAAAAGTTTGGTGATTTTTTTGTAATATTTTTATTTTGCTCCGTAAGTTGTAGTAAAATAGTCAAATGTGAAGTTGTGGGTATTTGTGGATACCTTTTCAAAAACCACTTTAACAAAAACTTACACTTTAAATGAATACACTTTATATAATAAATACACTTTAAAAAACTAAGACATGTAGTTGCTGATCATACACTTAAACATGAGAAAGTAAAATACTGTAAACTTTACTATATTTACTACGCTGGGTGCTGATACATGCTTTGAGTACAAAAAATGTACTTTACAATGAATTGTAAACAACAATTTTACAAGTTTACAATGACTATCTTATCAATTTAACAAATTAACTTTCTTTTCGATCCCCAAACACTATTTCACATTTTTGTAGTAAAGGCATTTAAAAGCAACTTTAATCTGTTTATTGACATAATTTGTATATTTTGACAAACAAAAAAAAACCACGTCGCATTATTTCATTGTCCAGTAACGTTAATTGCCTTTTAACGTCTTCATTATTGTCAATCGTTCCGCACATCTGTCCGCCTTTCTCCGTCCAACCAATGGGGTGAGGCTGTGGGCGGGCTCTGTCAGGAGGCGGAGTCTCTGTCGATGGCCACGGGAAGCGCAGCTGCATGAGCGATGATCTCTCATTGAACCCGCATTCTCTCCGTGTTTTTACCGCCGCGGTTTTTACCCCGGAACGTCAGCGTTCCCGCGAGCGCCGCTCACGGAAGATCCCCGAGGGGAGGAGAGCGAGACTGCGGGGCCGCGGGCGGCGGATAGCCAGGCCAGGAAAGGACGCTCAAGCCCGGTTTGATGCTGGCGGCCCGTCCGCCCTTTAAACGCGGATGCTGCTGCATTCATAAAGGATCGCTGGAAAAAAAGCAGGGCTCGACGTCCTCTCTTTTCACATTCGACGCCGATTGGCCCACGACAGTCGCCCGGACGGACCGTGAGAGGCGCGACCAGACACGGCAGCATCCTTCCGTACCTGCGGCTCCCCAGCGCCCGATAGGCCCAGAGTCATGGGCAACACGCCGGCCGCCAGACGGGGCAACGAGATGGAAAGCGGTGAGTGTTTTGACGCTCGCGCGTGATTAGTCATCGGTCTTAGTCGATCGGATGCTTTATCAGACCTCGGGAGCGCTCTCGAGCTGAAGATGCTGTCATGGCGATCAGAAGCGCAAACGATGTGTTGATGCTAGAATGAGGAAGGCGCTTGGTTTGAGGGTTTGGTGTGTGTTTTAGGATGGACCTAAAGAGAGACAGGTGTGTTTTTAAGCTGCAGAGGGTGTATGAGGAAAACAAGAAGAACCAGAAGCATCACGGCATGCTAACGTCTGTCTGTTATTGAGCTTTCACATTTGAAATTGTTTATCAGGCCACATTGTAAACCCTGTGGTGTCCATGTTTATTTTGGGGTAATGGAAGGCTGGTTAATCGGCTTGTATCTGTTTATTTCGCATAGCCTGATTTCCTGTAAACTACCGGCATGAAGTATGGTCTACAATGCATCTTGTTCCAGCCAAGAACCGCCCACTTCTACAAGAAAAGACCACCTGAATGACATTCACTTTGGTTTTGTATTTTATTTGGGGCAGGGGTGTTTTAAGATAGATGACACTGAAATATTATAATAGTGCAAGATGTATTACATGTAAATAATGGCGCACTTTATGAATGATTGTAAAGTGAAATAGTGGAATGTAGGTGCAGATGGTGTGTGTAGGGGGGACATGTCCCTGTTTCTTTAGTGGTCGTGGCCGTACCAGCTATTCACACTTTTTTCTGATACAAACAACAATAGCAACAAAAAACATTTGCATGACTATAATAGACACAACAGCAACACCAAATAAACGCTTGTATTCAAGACCATATCGTGTAGTTTCATAAAGTAAACATTAATGTGGATGTACTAAGCTTTGCCGTAGGGTGCAAAAGACCATAGAATGTCCATCAGGGGTGTTAGGAGGTAGTTGGCGGGGTGTGTAGAATCCTGGAGGATTTTCAGGTCTTTGTGCTGCACGCTGAACACATACATGTCAGAGACGGAGGCGAGATCGCAGGCAACAGAACGAGGATACAATGCCTTTAATTGCCACAGTTTTGTGTACTTGTTAGTCATTCAATTATTGCCAATCGCCACCGACTGTTCTGCACTATAGAAAAACTGTTGACCACTGATGCTGGTCAGGTTTCTCACACTGTACATTTGTAAAACGTAGGTGAACGTTCATGTTCAGCATTCAACATTCCTTAACCCAGGGTTAAAAGTGGCATGGGGCACCATATTCCAGGATTTAATAAGACATTTATTGTAAATAAGTTTAGCGTAGTATAAAAGGCCTTTATGAGAAGTTAATCTATTTAAATCTTGTGCATTTGTTTATTTAAGATTTTGGATAATTTGATTGTTTGATACGTAGATGCCTCATTATAATAGAGTGCCGCAGAGATTACGTATTTTTGGACTTCCGGTTCCATCTCCACAAAGTCTATGGGTTTTTTTGAATGGGTTTTTGGTAAATCGCCTCAAATAAGGTCTGTGGCTAACAAAATGACTTGAGATGTGATGAGATGTGGTTGACTGGACTGAGTTAGGAAGAATGTTCCACCAGGAAGGAGTTGTGAAGGAGAATGAGCAGGAAAGCCATTTACTGCCCTTATGAGAAGGCAATACAAGATGCCGCTGATTTGCTGAACGCAGGGTTCTTGATGGGGTGTAGGAGGGTGTGAACGTATGCCGGTGCAGATCCAGTGATAGTCCTGTAGGCAAGCATTAGTGACTTGAATCTGATACGGGCTTCGACCGGTAGCCAGTGGAGAGAGATGAAAAGGGGCGTCACATGAGCACTTTTGGGCTGTTGGAAGACGAGGCGTGCTGCTGCGTTCTGAACCAGCTGGAGCGGTTTGATAGCCTTTGCAGGAAGACCAGCAAGAAGAGCATCGCAGTAGTCCAACCTTGAGATGACCAGGGCCTGGACAAGGAGCTGTGCCGCATGCTCAGTGAGATAGGGTCTAACCTTTCTAATGTTGAATAAGGCATATCGGCATGACCGCGTCGTCTTTGCAATGTGACCATTGAAGGACAGCTGTTCGTCAAATATGACTAGTTTGAGAAAGTTGTCGGAGGCTTGGTGGTGGTGACATTGATATCGAGCGACCATAGTGTAGTCTGTTTATAGCCTTGTGTTAGCTTTTTACTTCTGCCGATTGTATTTAGGCTTCGAAAATCACAAATATTGTGTTAATCTGTAAAGATGATCTTGATAGACAAAACGCATTTGTTAATCACAGATCTTATTTTTTGCGATCTTCCAAAAGTCTATGGGAAAAATGCATAGGCTTTTGGTTGAGGGAACCAGCGCGGCGCTTAATTCCGGGTTGGCCTACAAAAATACTCATCTCTGAGCCACTCCACAGCAGCTACCAAAGTTGTCCGCCATATTGGAACAGTCAAAGGTGGTCAGAGAACACTCAAGAGCAAGTTGACTGTCTGCCTATGTGATCCTGTCTGCGAAAACCCAAGTAATATTTTGGGTGATTTACTGTTTTCTACATAAAATGATCCTGCATAATGTAAAGAACATTCTGTGAAAATATAACATTGATATCGTTAAATTAATATTGACCGAGGAAGACCATGTCAAAAATTGTAATTATAGTGAAATTAACGGTTGAAATCAAACTTTGATGCTCATTATCTCATATTTAGATTTTGACGCTTTAACTTGGATTTCACAGACACATATCAGATTCCTAGATTTAATGGTCACATATATGAATATCAAGTGTTACATGCTGTTACAATTGCTAAGTTAACACAAGCTAATACAAAATTAAAAAGTTAGGCTGCCATACTTTTTAAAATCTGTATTGAGATTATACATATAAAAAACACACATTTTAATCTGTGACAGGTCATTTACCTATCTACAGGAATTTACATTTCTGGTTTTTACAACCAGAGTCTGTGCGATGTTGTAACATCTTCGAAAATGTATAGATAGATAGATATAGAAAGTAACTTAAATGTTGACCATTCCAGGATGGCGGACATGTCGATGTGTCTGGCTCGATCAAAAGTGGCGTCTGTGTATACATAGGATTTTCCCCCCACATCAGAACAAAAAAATCTAATGTTTAAAATGTTCTGTACTCATTCAGTTGTTTTATTTGCACCGTCTGCATGTTCCATTGTTAATATTTTGGCTAAATGAAGTGCATAAAATGCATCGAAAGCCCTATCAATAACTGTGATATGTAACTTATGTATGTGTCTCTTCCCACAGTAAAAGAGTTTCTGGCCTTCGCCAAAGAAGATTTCCTCAGGAAGTGGGAGAGTCCTGCACAGGTGAGGCGTCTCATTCGGGTCGGGGGTGTGAAAGAGCCCCCTGGTGCTAATAAAAGAAATATCGCTTTACATTTGATATAATCTGAATGGGCTGGTCCATTGTATACATAAGCGTTACATACGGTAAATTAAGATTAAGTTATAGTCGTGCGTAGGACCTACGCCGTAACCTATGGCGTAGCCTACGTACGTAGACGACGCCGTCGTGAACATTTATGGTTCTGCGTTGAGAGTATGCGTCGTACTGCAATTACACCGCAGAAACGCTAGTTGGCGCTTTGTGTTTTCCCGGGTTGCTCTTCTTCGCCGATGTTTTGTGTGTATGCTAGTGTTTGCAAGTGATGGAAGCTGATCGCATCTTAACGGAGTTGGAGCTGATCGAAGTAAAAAAACAGTTACTTTTAATTAAATCACTTAAAAAAAGCTAGAAACCAGAGATGTCGATGCTCACCATGTTGTTATTTTGTGGACTCTGAACTTGCCGGAAGAAGACGCCAGAGAAGAAGACGCCAGAAATGCGTAGAAGGAAGTACGATGCTGCCAAACCGACCAATCACAGCGCTAGCGGTCCGCGTTGAGTTGACGCGTTGTTACATTTTTGGAGAGGTGCGCGTCAGGCTACGGCGTAGGGTACGCGGCTCTGCGTAGGCTACGCCGTAGGTTACGGCGTAGGTCCTACGCAGAACCATAAACTGACCTTTAGGGCCTGTACTATATGTGTCAGCTATTTCAACCAACATGCAGGTGTGTGCACTCTCTGCTTCTGTACCACCTTATTTACAGTAATTTACAGTATAATGTTGCACACGATCGTCTGGTCATTATCACAAAATAAAGAGTTGTGTATATTTTTAATAAGTGACTAAATTGATTTGAGTCATTAAAAGAGCACGACTAAAAACATAGTCGATTGTCAGTATAGATAGCTTGTTTAGGACCAGTTTGGAAATCATAGTTTTAAAAAATGAAAATATATTTGACCAAATTGTGTAATAATGCGATAAAATTGTCTGTCTGCCCCGCAGAACACAGCATGTCTGGAGGACTTTGAGCGATTGAAAACTCTGGGCACTGGGTCATTCGGCCGCGTGATGTTGGTCAGACACAGAGAGACCGGGCAGCACTACGCCATGAAGATCCTCAACAAACAGAAGGTAGGCTAACGTTTAAGTGATGACATTGTGATGAAACAAATATGTAAAACCTCGGGTCGCTGTTGTTTTCACTGTCGCATAAGGTGGTGAAGCTGAAGCAAATCGAACACACTCTGAACGAGAAGAGGATCCTGCAGGCCGTCAGCTTCCCGTTCTTAGTGCGGCTAGAATACTCCTACAAGGTAAATTTAGTGTAAAACACAAATGACCGGACGACGCAGAAGGACACAGAAGATAATGAACGCGTTTGTGTGTGTGTTTGCTTTTAGGATAACACTAATCTCTACATGGTGATGCAGTACGTTCAGGGAGGAGAGATGTTTTCACACCTGCGTAGAATCGGCAGGTTCAGGTGAATATATTTACATTCTAACATACAAATAAATGCACTTCATTATTCCAAGAGGGAAAATTCTGCGTAAGCTGTCTCGATATAAAAAAGCACTTTAAAGTGTTTTGAATTGAGAGTTTAGCACAATATTTAAAATGCTCGTGTAATACAATAACATTGACTATTTTAATGTCTTTAAAGCTATTAATGGATAACATTTCCCTTATGTCCTCATACAAAGCTATTATTAAGGAGGTGATGTTTCCGTATAAATAGTCAAAATACGGATTTCCGTATTTTTTGACTGCTGGGATCATCCACGCAAAATGCAAAAATTTGATTTATTTTAATTCGTGACAAGATGGGGGGGGGGGGGGTTTGGGGATGTGCGCGTAGTCATCATACAGCCGGCCAACAGGATCCTTTCTACGTTCTCTACGTCATGCACACGCTTGTTATTCAGAACATAATTTTGCCAGTTATATTTATGTATCCAGAGAGTCCGTGAAAAATGGTACTCAAAAAAGCGCGTGGTGTCATTTCTTATGAAGTGGGGAACTAAACAGCATTTTGTAATGTATACAGAAAATCTCGAGTCTGGAAGTTGAGACGTCTATATGATATGCTTTAACATTATCTATACAGTATACAGAGACTAAAATAGGCCATTCCGCGATTTAATGGCTTGAAACTATACAAATGGCCGATCTAGTTACTCACTGTCTAATATAAATGCGTTGAAGTCATACTGAATGCATACATTTAAATGAACTAAAACCGCAAACAGCGTTTGCAAATATTTTTATCACATGCGGATTAATGCGGACAAACGCTGTCTGTATGAATGACGATGCGCCATCTAGTGGCTGTGTATGGAAGTATGTTAATGAATTGTTGCTGATTACAATCAAAGTAAAAGTACTGTAGGCCTAATATAAACTACTCAAGGGGTGCCATTTGTTAATGCCATCTTATTTTACATTAGCATAAGATATCTGCACAAAGCATCAACCTATTTTATGAAATATTGTTTAGGTGACTGTTAAACTAACAAACATTTGAATTGATATTTCCAAAATTGCCAGTCAGAATTGGGTAATTATAATAGTTTGTTTTTGTGTTGCTAAGTGAAAAATATCTATTTTTTTCTATATCTATATTAGTTTTTAATAATGTAACATTTAATTAGTAACACTACAGACTATTTTTGGGGGGGATTGGGGTTGGGCGAGGGTGCGGGCAGTCTTCCTTCTTTTTTTTGTCCTTGACTGATCACATGCCTGTATTATGTTTAAAAAGAATAATTACGAAAACTTTGAATTGAGCGTATACGTTTTGAAGCATGACAAAAATAGGTCTGTATTTAAAAACACGCTGGTGTTAATGTTCAGATCAGATCACATGCAGAATGTTAATCGATCTTCATACCTGCCTACGTTAACTTTTATGCAGTTTCTGCAAGCGTAATATACAGGATAAGATCACTTTAACAAGCTAGTTTTACCAAAAGACTTCCAGTTCGCTGGTGGTGAAAACAAGATATTTGTACTGAAGGCTTTGTGCTAATGTGTGTAATGTGAGATGCTGTTAACTGTGGTTTTATCTCATCTCACTGTGTCCAGACACTTTGTTCTCAATATTATTGCTGTACTAAAATAAAAACGAACCACTTAGCAACATATAGTGGCTATATTTAGATACATAAGCTTGTAAATGAATTTTTGAATGTTGCTGCATTAGACAAAGGTTCTCATGTCCCTTTTTGAATAGCATATCTACTGGATGATTTCAGTTTGATTATCAGATTCATCAACGTTCAGATACGTTTTGGCCTTGATGCATTTTAGTATATTACAATTGCAGAGCTATTTTAGTTTCATTGTAGTTTTATTAATATTTTGAATTAGCTTTGATTTTTATATTTTTCGTTTTCATTTTAGTTTTAGTTCAGTTTTGGTTTATTTCCATCAGTTCATTTTAGTGCCTCAACTTAAATTTTCTAAGGTGACATTTCTATATTTTTTGTATGTTATTTGATGCCAATTAACAGAAATGTTGCAATAGTTAATAGTTCATGATGATAACCCTGTCCACATGGTTTATAAATGCTATTCACTGAGTTCTGCGTAAGAACCTTTTCTTAGACTGCAACGTCCTGATGATACGTGTCTTTACAGTCTTTCTCTCTTGATCTTTTTTTCATGCAGTGAACCTCATGCACGGTTTTATGCTTCACAAATAGTTTTGACATTTGAATATCTCCACGCGCTTGACCTGATCTACAGAGACCTTAAACCAGAGAACCTCCTCATAGATCAGCAGGGCTATATCCAGGTAACACACACACACACACACACACACCAATGTATTTATAATATATAATATGTGACCCTGGAACACAAAACCAGTCATAAGGAGCATGGTATATTTGCAGCAATTGCCAACAACACATTGTATGGGTCAAAATTATAGATTTTTCTTTTCTTTTAAAAATTATTAGGAAGGATATTAAGTAAAGATCATATTCCATGAAGATAATTTGTAAATTTACTACCGTAAATATAGCAAAACTTTATTTTGGGAGCGGATGCGGCAAAATCGCGGACAAAAATGTCCAGAAACTTGCCTCGCTCGCTGCTGCCCACCCTTTGTGAATTACCCACTCAAGTTTGGTATCTATGTAAAGCTTAATATTTCAGATTTCGGGTTCATCTCGTCTCCACAAAGTCATTACAGTGGTAAAACAATAGAGAGTATTAAAACAAACAGCCTGTTACAGCGTCTCTGATGTACAACTTAAAAGGCGATTTTCTCAATATTTCGATTTTTTGCACCCTCAGATTCCTGAGTTTTAAATAGTTGCATCTCGGCCAAATATTGTCATATCCTAACAAACCATACATCAGTGGATTAAATAAATCTCCATTTCAAAAATTTGACTCTTACGACAGATTTTGTGGTCCAGGGTCATGATTTATACATATGATTAATACAAATCCGCATTTTCAAAAACGATTAATCATTTTTTTTGCCAAGCCCTTCTGGACACAGGCATGTACTGCATTGTCAAACAGCAACTTTAAACATGCTTATTATGTTGGTAAATAAGATATGTTCAAGGTAATATTAATTAAAGGTGTTCTGAACTGGGCTTGTTTATTGTTTTATACTGTTGTATGAGGTCTACTTATGACGTTCGCGTGCTTTTTACATTCGAAAACATCAAAATAAATAAGTAATAGGCTATTTTCTACCCGGGGTTTTGAGGCCGTCTCGTCAAACGCTCTGTTTTAATGGGCGTGCCGCATTGAAGACTTGGAAGTAAACGCCCACTGCTATGATTGGATAGCAGTTTGCTAGTAAACTTAGTTGGAGCCTTCTGTGAATTTGGTTAGACACGTAACGTTAGGTTACACATGATCAGGACACATCAAGCGATCTCTAACAAAGCAATAGTGACGCATAGTACAAATATGTTTTACTCACATAAGATTGCTGCGTCATTCCTGTCAGATCCAATATTGACGGCACAGCACTGCTTTTTCATTTTAGTCTCTCCGCAAATCCAGCGCCTTGTTCACAAAGGAATCCACGGTGAAATGACACAAACAAATGCTCAATGTTTCACCCACGTGAGCAGGAACGTACTTCAAAATAAACTTCAACCACGCATTCCTAATATCAGAATCCGAAGGAAGCGACTGTGTTCTTCCACAACCAGGCGCTGCAGAATGTTGCATGTTTGTTGCTTGGTCGCTCTAAATAAAAATAACAGTGAAAGAAATCCTCACTTTTGCACATATGACACGGGGCTAGCCGCTCTCCAGAGCTCTTCCCTAAAGTGACATGGTTGCCAGATCTTCACAGAAAAAAGAAGCAAATAAAGACAAGACAAAAACAAAACTTAAAATGCAAATTGTTTATATATTTTATAAGACCAAAAATTCTTAAAATCTGCAACAGACCATTTATTAAGACCTAAGTGCCGAGGTTTTTTGATCTAAAACCAAACAACAAGCATAAAAGCGCTTATTAATAACAAACATGGCAACACCGCAAAAGAGCGCTGTGTGATGAAGCCTTCGAGCATAAACACAAAACAGCGCATGCATATCAGCAGTCTAGTTTAAACTGAAGGACAAAATGAATCTTTAGACGAAAAATATGTCGCTATGGTTACCAGTTTGTTGATCATCACAAATGCGGGAGTGTGTACTATGTGTGGATAAAGTCATTCGCGAACCAGTGGGCGGGGCTAGAGAAGTAGTGGTTGATATTTTTCTGTGGAGGCGGTGTTCAACCTGTCATAGACAGTTCTGACACTTACAGGATGTTCGCTTGAATACGATTCCCTCTTCTATAACAAAAGCTCGGGTTAAAATTGTGGTTTTAATTCATGGCTCCTTTAATGTTTTAGTATATGAAATAGTTCTTTCAGCTTAGTCATCCGAATATAAAATTCCATAATGCCATCACACATGTATATGACTTCCTTTGCTTTATTTGTCAGATTCATTGTGATTTTTGCTCTTGTTGTTGAAATCCAAAAACAGATGGGCCACATTCCCCTGCAGTGTCAACATGGCCTTTAAACAGTGCATCTTCAAAAAGATCTAGCACATCAAGCATGTTTCATGTCTCGTAATCCAACCTATACCGCCCCCTTGTGGCCTTTTCAGTCACTACGTCAAACATCGTTACATACTCAACCTATATCCATATTGTTGTACAGATATATAACAGGGCTGTCTGCACCAACTTTGTTTCAGGTGACAGATTTTGGCTTTGCCAAGCGGGTCAAGGGTCGCACGTGGACGTTGTGTGGCACACCAGAGTATCTGGCCCCAGAGATTATCCTCAGCAAGGTGAGCCACGCTGTCCCAGTTTCTCTGAAGAGCTAACAGGGTGTCTACACCGGTGCTTGTCTGAAATTAAATGATTGTGATACATAGGAGGTCTTCTGACTCTCTTACCTTAATCTCACGTGTTGTCACAGGGTTATAATAAGGCTGTGGACTGGTGGGCTCTGGGTGTGTTGATGTACGAGATGGCTGCCGGTTACCCTCCATTTTTTGCCGATCAACCCATTCAGATCTACGAAAAGATCGTCTCAGGAAAGGTGAGCTCCGTGAACCTGAAAATGGTTTCACGCTCAATCACTTTTCCACATGTATGAAATGCAGGTCATGGATTCTTGAAGTTAAATGTGAATTGTTTGTTAATTCGTTGTTGTAACCAAAGTAAGTAATCAAGCTTTACTCTACTTTGAACTGTGGTCTTGTTCACAGGTACGATTCCCATCTCACTTTAGTTCTGACCTGAAGGACCTGCTGAGAAACCTGCTGCAGGTGGACCTGACGAAGCGCTATGGCAACCTTAAAAATGGAGTTAATGACATCAAAGGACACAAGTGGTTCTCTGCTACTGACTGGATAGCCATTTACCAGCGGAGGGTGAGAAACACACTTTTAACACTGCTAACCATAATGGTCCCAGAGGTACCCATTGCCCTGTGAAGTAGGGACGCGAAGGGACGGAAAACCCACGCGGGATCAGCGGAGACTCGCGGTGCGGAGCCAGGGGCGTGCATAAACAAGGCGACTATGACGGCCCGCCACCATCTAATTTGTTTTGCCATAGTTTCAAAACGAACTGAAAATCTTTTTGCACTTTTTATAACAACACAGCGATCTCTAACATTGTTTGCGGCGATGTTTCTGGATCTGATTCGGCAAAGCATGCATCTGTCGTTTGGAACCTGATGTTCCAATTGCTTTGGAACATCAGGTTCCTCTTCAATTGTACTGACAGGTACGCCCACCTTACTTGCACATTTGGGCGGTCTTAGTCAAATCATACCACGAACTGACGTAGATTTGTGGGGGTGTGGTTACACGAGGCGTTTCAGGCAGGTCTGTGTGAGCATTCGCTTTTACATAGAATGCATCTTTTGTTCCCACACTTTCATTTTTGCAATTTTACGTGTCTAATACATGCATGGGCAACTTATAACACACCAAAGACACAGAAAAACACGTATTCGCGCCATATGACCCCTTTAACTTTCACTGAGTGGAAAAAAGTCTCTCTGCGTCTTCTCCGTTCACGACCTAACAGCAGATTAAAGTTACTTGTAAGTGAATGAATGAATGATCACAAAACATTGTGTACAAGCACCTGTCATTGTTACTGACTGAACATATGAACATTTGTCTGTAATTACTAATTAGTATTTTATGTCTGACAACAGAAACATTAAATATGTAAACGACTTCGGCTTTATTGGGTATTAAAATACAGTAAGTTCAAAGAACGCATGTACGTCTAGATGACCTCACAAACATGCTAATTAGCACGTAATATCACCTTAGTGACGGGTAAAAATAGATTATGACGGAATTTTTACGAGCCTAATGAAAAAGTCGAAAAACCTCTGAATGTTTCCCAACTAGGTGTGATGCAAACTAAAAGTGAAACTGAACATGTGCAACACAACTAGACATGTGGACGTGTGAGTCCAATAATTCAATATAGAGCCGTAATGAACATGTATGGTCTCTCTTTTGTAATCTGTCGTATCTGACGATGACAGTCCTCCGTATTTGCTGTGTATTCATCATAGTTAGCTAACTCCTTCAAAATATTATGAACAATTAGAAGTTATCTGATTTGCTTAGATTTTTAGAAAGCACATTAGCTTTTTGTGCATCAGCCGATTCAAATTTACAACAGAGCATGTTGAATAATTTTTGTATGCATTGCAGTATTGTTAGAAAGCTTTATACATTAGTATAGTGCTTAACGTTTAAACACATTAGTTTCACAATCATACAATACACGCACCACATTGCGTTATCTTTGCCGTTTTGAACCTTAGCCAGGGAAATTCTTGTATTCTGCAGGCGGCAACGCTTATTTATTTCAGTTGCAAGATTAAGCGCTTCACTCATTTGCTCTGTCGGTCCTTTCACTTCATCATAGCAATAAAATGGTAAATGCGCCACTTACACCCCCCGCGCATTTGGCTACGTCTTTGGGGGCGGGGCCACGGATAGATCAGTGAATGGTTGAAGGAGGGGAGACAAAAATGAGTGACTGAATGCGCCGCTTGCGCAATATAAAATTTCTGGGTGTTAAATTTATAGTACGCAAAAGGTATATATTGATCAGTTTGGCATTGGCACCAATGCGACCATTAAGAAAAACTTTTTTCTCATGTCTAGAGCCCTGTTAGGACACTTTCATTAATCATTTTTTTAAACGTTCATTAATAGACAGCTGGTCGCTTTTTCGTGTCAAATGTATATGTATCCTTATATTTCAAAAACATATTTTGTAAGGCAAACCAATAACCTAAGGGTCAAATATTAATTTCCTTGTGTTTGTTTTATTAGGTGGAGGCCCCGTTTGTGCCTAAATGCAGAGGTCCGGGGGACACCAGCAACTTCGACGACTATGAGGAAGAAGAGATCCGTGTGTCGTTCACGGAGAAGTGTGCGAAAGAATTCGCCGAGTTTTAGAGGAAGAGATGATAGAAATAGCGTGAGAGCGAAATCTAGGTGGAGAGAGAAAGAGAAAAAGTGCATGAATCTTTAAACGATCCTTCCTCCTGTTAAACAGCAGAGAAACCAGCGGAAGTGCGGAGACGACCTCCAGGGATAAACAGTGAGGCCTTTTATCATCTCCACTATTTTAATCATGTTTGTAATTTTTTTATCTTTGTTCATGTGATATTCATCATGATGGATTGGATAGGGTGTCCGTGTTGGCCAGTGGACTGAAATTGTTTTTACTGCACAAAGAGCGACGGGTTAGTTATCGTCTATAGAGAGATATCGCTAATCTTGAGCAGTCACTGCTAAGGTGAAAGACATTCACTAGGTCACCATAACAACCATACTGAAAAAAAAGACAAAAAAGTATGTATTCCTGTGTAATAACCGAAATATTTTTGGTCCTGTATACTGTCATGTGTTTCTTTATTCTTACAAATGCACTGAAGGGATGACAAAGTGAAAATGGCAAAGAACCGAAGCCATGATTTCATGACACGAGCACCACTTTACCTTTTATTTCCTTCTTTTCCAGCACTCTCTGTAAAATATTCACTGACGAACTTTGAACTTTCACCTACGAAATGTGCCATGAAATCCTACAAGTGTCAATATTTTGACCCATCAGTTGTTTCATTGATTAGAGCTGACGGATAGCATGAGCCCTAAAGGCTGCGGCGCGTGGACTGACCATCAGCCTTTACTGCGGTAAGCCTTTGTGCAGATGAGGGAACGAGTGTTTTTCTTTAGTTTCGTTTAGTATTGTTATTAAGATAATTGTTACGGTTTTCATGTGCTTTTCCAACACCGACAAAAGCGCACACGCTCGTGCGTAATTCGCACGGGGAAGCCTTGTGGCGGACACGCAACCGCATCGCTCTTTATTTTCGCTATCTCCCTCCCCTTTTTTCTTCCGTTCGTGCATTTTTAAATAGGCAGTCTTCTCTCCGAATGGGCGCAGTGCATCTTGCTCCTTTTTGGGCGAGAATTTCTTACACGCAAGTCTTTAACTCTCTAGGCTAGGCAAAAATCTCCTGAGCTGGAGAAGAACTCAGTGGATACCAGTGCTTACTCTTGAGGACATGGTTCAAGTCAATTGTGATATTTTGCACCACAAGAATCATTCCAATAAAGTATTATATAAGAATATAATATACGTATTCGTGTCCCTTTTTCTGTGTCATTGAAACACCTCACACTATACTAACATCAAGGCCCACCCTTCAGAACAGCTGCGGTCCTGTCTGCCATGTCGCCGTGTGAGTCCTGAACTGTATAGTGGGAAACGGCACCTTTTAACAAGAAGAAAATTGAGGGCTGATGGGTACACTTTCACACCAAAATGTTTCATACGCTAGAAGAGCATTTTTTGCCAACTATTAAATTTGAGATAAAACGCTCCTGATTTGTTGTTATGTAAGAGCTTCATTTTTGAGCATTAAGCACAACTACAGAAAACTTATTTGATCGAAGGGCTATTGTGAAATGGCTGACCATACCATAACAGATCCATCACTATGTTTAACTGCTTCCTGGCTTTCGGTATAGGCAAACCTGAACATATATTTTGTGCTTATTTTATCGTTTGATTTCCTCTCATCACTTAACTTTCTCACTTTTTCTTTTTATTGCAGTTTTCTCATGGTGTCATATAAGCATTATATAAGAGTTCCTTTTTACATATCAAACCACTTTTTAAAAGTACAATTCCTTCATTTTTCTTTACAGAATTTAAATGCTATTTGTCTAAAATATGAAAGACTGGTTTTGGCCTATCTGAAGGACATCACTGGTCCCTTACTGGACCCCCTGCAGTTTGCCTACAGAGCAAACAGGTCTGTGGATGATGCTGTCAACATGGGACTGCACTTCATCCTTCAGCATCTGGACAGACCAGGGACCTATGCGAGGATCCTGTTTGTGGACTTCAGCTCCGCTTTTAACACCATCATCACGGACACCCTTCAGAATAAACTGGCACAGCTCTCCGTCCCCACCTCTGTCTGTCAGTGGATCAACAGCTTCTTGACAGACAGGCAGCAGTTAGTAAAGCTTGGTAAATTCAAATCCAACACCTGCACCATCAGCACTGGAGCTCCTCAGGGCTGTGTTCTCTCCCCACTGCTCTTCTCCCTTTACACGAATGATTGCACATCTAAAGACCCCTCTGTCAAGCTCCTGAAGTTTGCAGACGACACCACACTGATCGGCCTCATTCAGGACGGTGACGAGTCTGCTTACAGACAGGTGGTCAAGGAGCTGGCTGTCTGGTGCAGTCTTAACAACCTGGAGCTTAACACGCTTAAAACTGTGGAGATGATCGTGGACTTCAGGAGAAAGCCCCCTGTTCTCCCCAAACTCACCATCATGAACAGCACTGTGACTGCAGTGGAGTCATTCAGATTCCTGGGCACCACAATTTCTCAGGATCTGAAGTGGGACACTCACATTGACTCTATTGTTAAAAAGGCCCAGCAGAGGCTGTACTTCCTTCGCCAGCTGAGGAAGTTCAACCTGCCACAGGAGTTGCTGAAACAGTTCTACTCTGCCATCATCGAATCCATCCTCTGCACTTCTATAACTGTCTGGTTCAGCTCAGCTACCAAATCTGATCTCAGAAGACTACGGAGGGTAGTCCGGACTGCTGAGCGTATCATTGGTACAACCATCCCCACTCTCCAAGAACTGTACTCATCCAGAATGAGCAAAAGGGCTGGTAAAATCACTCTGGACCCCTCACACCCAGCACACTCCCTTTTTGAACTGTTACCGTCTGGTCGACGCTACAGAGCACTGAGCACCACAACGACCAGACACAGGAACAGTTTCTTCTCTCAGGCAATCCATCTTATGAACACTTGACATTAAACGCGGAACACACAACTCTATTTTACATTATTTATTCACCAAATTTGCACATATCAGACCTGTACATACATAATTGTCTATATTGTATATTGTGTTTTTGATGTTTTGTACATTGCCTATTTCTATATTATTGTATATATATATTTTTTTTTTTCATGTGTTCTGTGCTGTTGCTGTCTTTCTGTTGCACTGTGGAGCTTCTGTCACTATAACAAATTCCTCGTATGTGGAAACATACTTGGTCAATAAAGCTCATTCTATTCTATATATAATTGACGGCACCTCATGCTAATAACTGACTACTTAAAACTGATGCCAGTTCGATTATTATTTACATACTTTCATTTAATAATTACATGTATTGTTATGTGTTATTTTCCCGCCCTTTAACTAATGGGTATAATGTTCAAAAAATATTTTAACGTTTTATTGTTTACATTTTCTCACCCCATGATCTCTTAAAACGCTGTCAGTTACGTGGTGAGTTTTAAAATAAGACGAAAAATTATTTAATGTTCAAATCTTTGACATCTACCCGTGAATCTTCAAGCTATTACAAACATGGTCGTTTGAAACGTTGTTACAAATAATACACACGGAGTAGGTTACGTAAAAACAACGTCCCGCGTTTGTGTGATGGACTGCAGCGCGAGCGTGAACAAAAGGTGCGCAAAACGAGCAACGCCACAATACCACCTTAAATCAGTCGCTAGCGGAGGATTCTCTTCGCAAATAGTCCACCTTAAGCGCACAAAGTGGGTAAACGCAGGCGTAGAGCGAGGCTTCCGCTTCATTCCCAGCCGGGCTCTGAGCGGATCGCAGCTCTTCAGCGTCACTTCGGAGACGAGAGAGGCGCTCGGCCAAAGCCAACTGAACCAGTACCGCAACATGTCGGAGCCAAAATACCGCGAATGGATCCTGGAAACCATCGACTCCCTGCGCTCGAGAAAAGCCCGACCCGACCTGGAGAGGATCTGCCGAATGGTCCGAAGGAGACACGGGTCAGACCCGGACCAAACCAGGGCAGAACTAGAAAAACTGATCCAGGAGCAAACTGTGCTCAAAGTTAGCTACAAAGGCTCGATTTCGTACCGCAACGCCGCGAAAGTGCAAAGGAAATGCCGAAAGAGGACGGAGCAAGCCGACAGCACCAGCGGCAGCGGCGAGTCGGTGGCTGAACAAACCAAACACGCCAGTTTTAATAACAACGGCGACAGCGCGCACAGTCTCACGGACCAGGAGGACTGCGAGGAAAAAGAGCCCGAGAGCCCTGATCCCGTCCCCCAAATCTCCGTCTCCACTTTTGGAAAGGAAGAAAAGATTTTGCCAGTAACTAGCGGAAACAGTTTTGTTAGTTGTGGCGCAACGGTACGCTCCGTGGGGAGCGTCAAAGCAAGTGCACCGAAAGACAAGAGATTAATCGCTCAGGCGGGGGGGAACGGCTCCTCTCCCCACCGCGATGACGGGGCGGCTGTTTGCGATGCTTCAAGTGCGAGCACACGGGCCGAAGGAGAAAATGCGCTCGGCGTTGGCCACGAGGAGGAGGGCAGAGATGAAAAAGAACGGAAAACTTGCTCGAGCGCCAGTTCGGCCATCAGCAGGAGTCCGTCTCTGAGGAACAAGCCCTCCGCGCCCCCGAAACCCAAACTCAAGGTGGGAGCAAAGGGGTGCAGGACGCGCTGCGCGGTGGAGAAGAGTGCAGATCTGGGCGATAGACTCGTCGACGCGGTCCGAAGTCTGTCCGAGAGACACCGGGGCTCCGCCGCAACACGGGGCCACGCGCCACTGGGACTGAAGGAGATACTCGTTTACTTCAGCACGCAGAGCGGGGTGCCCGGCGAGAAGCTGACCCGCAACCGCGTCAAAGTGGTGCTGGAGCGTGAGATCGAGCGGGGTCGACTCGGCAGAACGCGGCTCGGCCACATCACTCTTCTCGCGAGGGGGATGGGGGCGGCCAAGCCGTCCGCGCGACTCCTGAAAAGCGCACTGCAGGACAGACATCTCTCGAAAAAGGTAACTTAATATTTACCACACGTCCTGCGCGGCGCTACACCTCGCCGTCGTATGAAATAATGAACGCGTTTGAGAAAGAATGAAAGAAAGAAAGAAAGAAAGAAAGAAAGAAAGAAAGAAGCGCAGGACGACAACATCCCCGCACCACCCGATTTCCGCTCTTTTCTCGCGCACAAGTGTGCGCCAACACATCTAAGACAGTTTTCGTGTGTTCGTGCTTGTTTTTGAGACCTTGTTGTGTGCAAACGGTGGGGGAGCGACACATCAATTGTGCGCCGCGCTCGACACGCAACTGTCTGCGTGCCCCGTTTCACTTGAGCGTCTCGGCACAAAAGGTGCGGACTCGCGCTCGGCAGCGCCCGCCTGCGTGCGTGCGAGCTAGACGCTGTCGCTTCTCTTGTTCATCTGCTCTAATAGACACTCAATGCAGTGCACACAAGCGCGCTCGTCGAGATGCGTGACTGAAACGCGGATGTCAGCGTGGCGAAGTGGAATTTGCGGGGAGGGACGACGATTATTGTGCCATTAAAGTTGTACTGGATATTTTTCACTAGGCGGTGTCTGTTAAGTTAGACGCGCACGGAAAATGCAAAAGGGAGGGGGATACCCGAGGCTCGCGTCTGTTTTCTCACTGTAGAGAGTGTGCGATACTTCGGTCATACGAGGTAAAAGCGGTTGCGATGGCGGAAATTCGCTGCACGACGAGCCAAAGCGGAGCGCACCCTGCGCGTGCAGTTTAAGCCTCTTAGTTCCGTTCCATGCAGTCAGTTTAATGCGCGTCCGTCGTGTTTCGTGTCATTATTTGCGCTGTTATCCGCTCTGCGTTGATCTGATCTCTCGAGCGCTGTCCCACGCTCGCAGTTACTACCGCCAAATTGATTATGAACCCAACTGAGTTACTTGGTGCATTGCCAAATGGTTGTTATCTAATGAAGATTTTTGGCAAGAAATCTACAGCGGACATTTGGCCAGTTTGAGATTTGTTGTTGGGGTGTAAACCGCAATTCGTGTCATTGCATGTTGCCTCGTCACGGATAAGAATCAGGGTCGGTCGGTCGGTTTGGGAGGCGCGCGCATCCTGCTACGGGGGGCGTCAGTAATCAGTACTTTGTCTCTTTATTTTCCCTGATGTCGCTTAATGTGATGTTGTTTAACCTCTGAGATATTTAAACCAACACACCAGTCAGTATAAGGCATTACTAAAGTCCCTTAAGAGCATTTTTAAATGGATTTCCAAGTGTCTCCGTTCCTGCATTGCAGGAAGAGGTGAAGGATGAAGAACCAATGGCGACAGAGGGGGAAGAGGATGGAAAAGCGGGAAGTTTAGAAAGCAAAGAAGAGGACATCACTGACGGGGGTCCGACAGGTGTTGACCCAATCTCAACTGACAGGGAGGTTGTGACCGATAATGGCACCGTCTCAACAATGTCAACTGAGGGGAAATCCCAGCCATCTTCATTTGTAGAGTCATCAAACCAATGCTCCCAACAGGAAGTAGACGTGGGTGGAACTGAAGGTACTCGTAGTGTCTCTTTTTGTGTTTTTACGACAGCTGCAGCTTCGGTTCAGTACAGCAGAATCTGAAGAGTAATCGAGCAAAATAAATATAGTTATACCACAGTGCACAAGGACAAATACCATAACCAGTCAAATCTAACAAAATTATCCATCCGCTGATAAATCATTTTGAGTTGACTGTATTGATGTCACAGTATCTTTTTCCTATAATCATAAAAAATAAGAAAGTGTGGTACAGATTTGTAATGTTAGACACAAATATGCCTGATGAATAAGCTTTTTATAATTTTGGTCTCATTCAAGTGTTGACCTACTGCCACCCTTACCAAAGAGTGCCCCTCAACATGGCATGCAGAACATATTTTTGTTCATGGCCTGCCTTTTTAAATTAAGACAATACTTGATTCACGGGGAAAGCCTTTTTCTGTATTCTGGAGCAGAACTCTAAAATGACTAGACATACCTGAGCAAGTCTGTAAAGCCTTGAAAGAAACAGAGGACAAAAGTATCATTACAAAGACTTTTTATGAGTGGTTTGCCTAGAAGTTTCAGGACAACCATTTTTATGACATTTTATGATCAAAGGAATACTGTGTATAAACGTTCATGTCGTAAAACCATTAACTCTACCGATTATTACATAGCAAACATCTCATTTAAGTGTAAATGAGTTCATTCTCAATCTGTAGAAGGTATTACGCTTTGTGTATGACGTTACGTACATGTCCCGAATGACAAAAAAGAAAACGAAAAACACAATCTGATTATTCAGACTGTCGCACCAAAATCCAGTTTTAATTCCATTTCAAACAACATATGGATGATGGTTTGTAAAAACCAGACGTTTGGCAAGCTGAAGAAAGCCTAAGTGCTTTGAATATGACTTCAGCCAGGTGGCATTATAGCAAACACATTTCATATTTTTTGTCTGCCTTTTCTGATTTTTTTCTTAATGTGGTAGAAATTAATAAAAAAAATTCTTTCATCTTAAAGTGCACTTGTTAAAATACAGACAAACCACGTGTGTGATTTGTAGATCTAAAGGAAAGTAAATATGTGTGTATGAACACAGAAATGTCCAGTAGATGTCTATCTTACAGAAATATGATGGAGTCAGTTTGAAATATCATGTCATAACCAGAAATAATAATATAAAATCCTCATTTCAGAGCAGACAGTGTTTGCTGAGCCTGAGGATGCTGGTATTGAGAGCGGTACAGCTTCACCTGATCAACTACATCCTAACACAGAGGTAACACCAGGCACTACTCATTTAAAATAAGACCTTTAAAAGTGAAATGTGTATTTTTTGATGCTAATATACTTTATTCTCTCTCTATGGCAGAAAAACTGTGTAGCACTCGCTAAACGTTTTTATGAGTAGTACAATATGTCGGGAACCAATTTGTAAACGGTCATAATTTTTGCAATCGTTTGATGTCACAAAAATGTTTCTGTAAGGTCATGTCTTTTCATTTTTTTTCAGGATCAGGCAATTGTGATGTCAGAGAGTGTAACGGCTCCATCATCAATAGCTATAAGAAACTGTAAGTGTGTGTTTGTATTCTACTGTGTTTCTGTATTGCGAGTGTGTATGTAACTGCATTGTGTTTGTTTTAAATGGGATTTATGAAGTGTTTAATATTAGCTTGTGTGTGTTTGATTTAATGTAGTTGTTTTTGATGCTATTTTGCGGACTGTTTTATTTTGTTTGTATTGTTTATGCTGTGCATTTCTTGTGTGGATGTTATTATTTCCCTTGGTGTTATGGTTTGTGCGATTGTGTTTCCAAATAGTTGTGTATTTGCGTGGGTGTGCTTTCCTATAGTTGTGTGTTACTTGCTTATATAATTGTGTGTGTTGTGTGGTTGTTTTCATATAGTTGTGCGTGTTTTGTTCACGCACAGTTGTGTGGTGGTGTCTTCATGTAGTTTTGTGTGATTTTGTTTTCATATAGTTGTGTAGGTTGGGTGCTTGTGTGTTCATATAGTTGTGTATGTTGGGTGGTTGTGTGTTCGTATAGTTGTGAGTATGTTGTGTTTTCATGTTGTTCTGTGTGTTCATATAGTTGTGTATGTTTGAGTGGTTGTGTGTCTATATGGTTGTTTATGTTGTGTGTTTTCATGTACTTTTGTACATACTGTGGTTTTGCTTACATATAGTTGTGTGTTTGTGTTTTCATATAGTTGTGTATGTTGGATAGTTGTGTGTTCATATAGTTTTGTATATTAGATACGTTCTGTAGTTTTGTTGAAATATAGTTGTGTGTTCATATAGTTGTGTATGTTGGATAGTTGTGTGTTCATATAGTTGTGTATGTTTTGAGTGGTTGTGTGTCCATATGGTTGTGTATGTTGTGTGTTTTCATGTACTTTTGTACATACTGCGGTTTTGCTTACATATAGTTGTGTGTTTGTGTTTTCATATAGTTGTGTATGTTGGATAGTTGTGTGTTCATATAGTTTTGTATATTAGATACGTTCTGTAGTTTTGTTGAAATATAGTTTTGTATGCATATATAGTTGTGTATGTTGGTGGTTGTGTGTTCATATAGTTGGGTATGTTATGTGGTTAAACTTGTGTGTTCATATAGTTGTGTATGTTTGAGTGGTTGTGTGTCCATATGGTTGTTTATGTTGTGTGTTTTCATGTACTTTTGTACATACTGTGGTTTTGCTTACATATAGTTGTGTGTTTGTGTTTTCATATAGTTGTGTATGTTGGATAGTTGTGTGTTCATATAGTTTTGTATATGTTCTGTAGTTTTGTTGAAATATAGTTGTGTGTTCATATAGTTGTGTATGTTGGTGGTTGTGTGTTCATATAGTTGGGTATGTTATGTGGTTAAACTTGTGTGTTCATATAGTTGTGTATGTTTGAGTGGTTGTGTGTCCATATGGTTGTTTATGTTGTGTGTTTTCATGTACTTTTGTACATACTGTGGTTTTGCTTACATATAGTTGTGTGTTTGTGTTTTCATATAGTTGTGTATGTTGGATAGTTGTGTGTTCATATAGTTTTGTATATGTTCTGTAGTTTTGTTGAAATATAGTTGTGTGTTCATATAGTTGTGTATGTTGGTGGTTGTGTGTTCATATAGTTGGGTATGTTATGTGGTTAAACTTGTGTGTTCATATAGTTGTGTATGTTTGAGTGGTTGTGTGTCCATATGGTTGTTTATGTTGTGTGTTTTCATGTACTTTTGTACATACTGTGGTTTTGCTTACATATAGTTGTGTGTTTGTGTTTTCATATAGTTGTGTATGTTGGATAGTTGTGTGTTCATATAGTTTTGTATATGTTCTGTAGTTTTGTTGAAATATAGTTGTGTGTTCATATAGTTGTGTATGTTGGTGGTTGTGTGTTCATATAGTTGGGTATGTTATGTGGTTAAACTTGTGTGTTCATATAGTTGTGTATGTTTGAGTGGTTGTGTGTCCATATGGTTGTTTATGTTGTGTGTTTTCATGTACTTTTGTACATACTGTGGTTTTGCTTACATATAGTTGTGTGTTTGTGTTTTCATATAGTTGTGTATGTTGGATAGTTGTGTGTTCATATAGTTTTGTATATGTTCTGTAGTTTTGTTGAAATATAGTTGTGTGTTCATATAGTTGTGTATGTTGGTGGTTGTGTGTTCATATAGTTGGGTATGTTATGTGGTTAAACTTGTGTGTTCATATAGTTGTGTATGTTTGAGTGGTTGTGTGTCCATATGGTTGTTTATGTTGTGTGTTTTCATGTACTTTTGTACATACTGTGGTTTTGCTTACATATAGTTGTGTGTTTGTGTTTTCATATAGTTGTGTATGTTGGATAGTTGTGTGTTCATATAGTTTTGTATATGTTCTGTAGTTTTGTTGAAATATAGTTGTGTGTTCATATAGTTGTGTATGTTGGTGGTTGTGTGTTCATATAGTTGGGTATGTTATGTGGTTAAACTTGTGTGTTCATATAGTTGTGTATGTTTGAGTGGTTGTGTGTCCATATGGTTGTTTATGTTGTGTGTTTTCATGTACTTTTGTACATACTGTGGTTTTGCTTACATATAGTTGTGTGTTTGTGTTTTCATGTAGTTGTGTATGTTGGTGGTTTTGTGTTCATATAGTTGTGTATGTTATGTGGTCTGTTTTCATTGAGTTGTGTATGTTCTGCAGTATTGTTTACATATACTGTAGATTCAACTACATTTCATGTACTTGTGTGATTTTGTTTCATATAGCTGTGTATGTTTGGTTGTTGTGTGTTTATATAGTTCATATAGCTATGTTATGTGGTTTTATAGTTGTCTATGTTGTGTTATGTTCTCATATAGTCACGTGTTTTGTTGTTTCATCCTCAGGTTCAGGAATTAAGCTGGAAGTGGGAGTTTCATCATGTCTGCTGACTCCGTCTGCCTCCCCAGGAGCAGCTGAAGAACGAGGGATGAATGAAGGAATGTGAGTACAATATAAACAGCACAGGAGAGAGAGAGAAAGGGCTTTGTTTGAAAAAAAGAGTCTCTGTGAAAAACCAAATGACCTTCCAGCAGAATCACCAGAAATGAATCACAGTTAAAGAAATGAGACACCAGTCAACGGATTGTTAAAAACGAGAAGTGACGATAAAGTCTGGTCTTGAGTCAAGATGTGGACTTTTTCCTTGTGCTTTATCAACTCCAAGTTTACGATGAAATGTGACATAAGAAAAATACTTTTAGACATCAAGTCTTCTCCCTGGAAACAGAGCTGGTTGTCTTCATTGCTGTGTTTTGTGCCGTGTCAGAGGCGGCTTTGTGAAGCTGGAGACAAGTGGCGTGAATCCGATTGATTGGACGGTAGCAGATGTGGCCAGCTACTTCACTGCGGCTGGATTCCCCGAGCAAGCCCTTGCCTTCAGGACACAGGTACACAATTCAAACGGTTACTTTACTGGACTTTGGAAAGAAATGATACTTTGTATTTTATTATCCAGCTCTTAAAAAAAAGATGCTTCAAAAGGTTCTTCAAGCCACAGTAGAACCTTTTGGTTCCATAAAGAACCTTTAACATCCGAAGAACCTTTCTGTTTCACAAAAGGTTCTTTGTGGTGAAAAAGGTTCTTCAGATTATATAAAAGTTAAGAAAGAGACGGTTCTTTAAAGAATCTTTGACTGAATGGTTCTTTGTGGAACCAAAATCGGTTCTTCGATGGCATCGCTGTGAAGAACCTGTTGAGCACCTTTATTTTTAAGAGCGATTGTAGATATGCGTGGGCCTGAGCATCAATAACTGATTTTCTGAAATAAAGCAGCTGAACACAGATTGTATTAACATATTTTTTTCTGACAGGAAATTGATGGAAAATCCCTCCTCCTCATGCAGAGGAACGATGTGCTAACAGGCCTGTCAATCAGGCTTGGTCCCGCCCTTAAGATCTATGAGCGTCATGTCAAAGTTCTTCAGAGGACCCACTTCCAGGACGACGAAGATTTCTGCTGATACACACACACACACACACATCGGCTATTGACAAATGAATGAACGTATACAAACAATATTTACTCAGATTCCAGACGTGTATATAGTGATGCTATGTTGATTTTTCTCCACCTGAATAGTAAAAACATTCCAAAATTCTTGTTCCTCTCACATAGTCACACGCACACGTTTTTTTTTATATGCACACCTATAAATTGTGTGAAAAGAAACTGAAAATAACAAAAATGTGGAAAACTAACATGGAATGAGATTGGGACAAAACCTTTTTTTTTTAATGATTCCCGGTTTTGTGCTGCTCTGATATGTTGCTCGGGACACTGAAGTTCATTTCATCAACTGGATTTTATCTTCTTAGTTCGGTAGAGGACAGAACCGCCTGCTTTAAATATTTCTACAAAATCCAAATTCTGGATGTTTACCGTTTTGTTTCTTTTCCTGCAATGATGAACAAGCTGGATGTCGGGTTACATTTCGAGAGGACAATGGAGACTGGATAATTATTCCCGAGCTTCATTGTAAAATTTCTGAACCAACTGAGGGACAACCTGTTAATCCAATCTTTCCTGTACCTCAGATGCGGACCGGATTATTTCCACTTCGGATTCAAGAAGAACTTGATTTATAAACATTAAATGCATCCAGTGTTGTTTTGTCTTGCACAGTTTGCAAAAAAATAATAATCGATGAAGACTGTATGTTAATGCAGATCTTTTGCACACAGTGGTCGTGTCTCACAACGGACATCCCTTTAAATTCTGCAGGTCACTCTGTTGGATTCCTTTCATCTCGGATTTGCTATCCGTATCATTCTGGAATGCCACAATTGATGGCTGTGTTACATTTGTAAATATCCGTTTTTGAGGAGAAGTCCCAAGTTGAAAAGAAATGATCGAATTCCTTCACCAGCAGAATGTGTCTGAATGTCTACAGACGGCCCTAAAGCCTTGCAGCTTTGAAACGTTAAAACTGATCAAATACATCAAACTATCGCTTTTGTTGTATTGTTGGACCTGAGGAAAGAGCTTGTATAAAACAATCAAGTAATAATGGACGTTTCTATTTAAAACATTACGAGAAATGTCTTTAGTGGGAGATGTGGATGCATACAAACCTTTTTCAAACAAAAGACATTGAAGTGTAAACTTTACCTCCATTGTCCTGTATCTTAAAAAATTAAATTGGATGGATCCATCGGACTGATAAATGGGACTGTTACTGTTTACCGAAGGCTTTTGTTATAGTTCTGTTCAAATTGTGAAGAATCTCTGGATGGGTTTATATTGCACTGTGGAGCAGGTCAATCGGATATTGAATTATAGAAACATTTGGTTTTGCTGACAATTAACCCACTTGAATTCCTATTTGTCTACAACTATTTATTTTTTGTTTGTTTTTTTATAGTGTGTTTTTTATTGTATTTCCTTGACTCGAGTGTGCAAAGGTACTTTGATTTACATAATTATACAGACGTTACACAATGTAATTCTAAGGCCGTAGTCAAGCATTGTCAACACATTTCACGCTGAACTCAAAAACCTTCTGTAAAATGTCACCAAAACTGTGTTTATTGTAGAAATGTCTTACAAGCCTCGTTTTCATGTTTACCCTGTGCAGTTAAAAGGCAAACTTAAAAATATTTCCAGCATACCCTAGTTGTGATTTAATTTCCGAGTGAAGCATGACAGTGAGAAAAAAAGTGGATACACATAGGGAATTGAATTAAAACTCAACCAGCCTGTGTGACATTAGCCAAAAGGCCACTTTTGCACATTCGGCAATAAAACAAATTCCACCAAATATTTCACTGTGATAGTTCACCCAACAATGAAAATTCGGTCATCATTTAAACCTGTATGACTTTCCTACTCCTGCAGAACACAAAAGAAGTTATTTTGAAGAAAGTTGTTAACTGGCGCCCATTTCCTTACATTGGTTTTGTGTCCACACAATAGAAGTGAATGGGGGCCAGTTACCAACTTTCTTCAAAATACCTTCTTTTGTGTTGTGCAGAAGAAAGAAAGTCATACAGGTTTGAAATGGCAAGAGGGTGACAGAAGTTTCATTTTTATGTGTACTATCCCTTTAAATAAGGCTTATAGTGCAGGTAAAGGATGACCCCTTGGTCTGCCAGCAGAGGACAGCATAGACACCAAAACATTGAGTCTGGAATCCAATTGTAAATGCCATTGAGCTGATATAATTTACAAAAGTCAACAGTATCCACCTTGAGGTTTAAAGTAGCTGTAAATGACGCAAAAACAGAATAATGCATTCCACTTTTCCATTTTGCCCTTTTCTGCATTCACACTGCGAGTTTTATTTTGAAAGAACGTCTGATCTTTCGAACTGAACAGCAATTGTTTCTCTGTGTCAATGCAATGCAATGTAAGTCGCTTTGGATAAAAGCGTGCATTAAAAGAACATTTTAAATAACCATATGCGCAATATTGCATGCGTGTGTGTTTGTTATAATGAAAGTATGCGGAATGTCTGGAATGAGTTGGGTGGGAAAGGGACAGAAAGACAATGACCAAGAGGACAAACACGTTCAGTTTATAACTATAGAATAACAAATAAAATGCAGACTTTAAGTACGTCTGTACATGTGCATGTTACACTGAATATTGAGTTAACATGTGGTGGGATGGGTTTTAGAGACCGAGTGTGTAGCAGAGGGCGACACACAAACACAGTTATAGGCATGGAGCCTGTTGTCACACTGCGTACCGAACTGCACTGAACGATTACAAACTCCAACAGGACACCGAGACTCAGCATGCCCACTACAGGAGCCTCTGGAGAGTGAGTATAACCAGCTTTTCAGCTATAACTAGAATTTTAAGTGTTTCTTCATATGACATTTGTAAGTTTCATGAAAAAAAAAAAATTGTTGCTAAACAGACCAAAATTTGGTCATTTTGATATGAATTAATCTGGTAATGTTGGTATGTACATGTTTGTACCTCATGAGATTTAACATTAATGATATTAAAGATACATATGTTTGTGTATTTGTTTGTCTGGCAGTTTGAACATTGCAGACATAGCTTTGCTCTAAAAACAGATCAGTGTCACATGAAGAAACAGGAGACTAGGCATCAATGTGTGTGTTTGTGTGCACGCGCGTGTGTCCATGTTTTTACAAACGTTCAATTCTGGTTGTTTTTTTCTAAATTATAGATTTCAATTCATTTCAAATTTACATATTTTTTTATGCAGCTACTATTATGCCTATGTTGCTGTACAGTTTTAGATGTAATATTGTGCACTCTGTGATTTGTTTACATGCGGTATTCTCCAATAAATATGGTATATGCAAGCTAAACCAGAAATGTGTCTTTTAACATATGTGCTGACTTGAAGAATTAGATAATGCACTAATTTGTCGGTTTTGAACAGCCCAAAGTCTGAGGATTTCTCCACTGCCATTTTGAAACAGAAGATTCGACCGAATCGACTCATTGTGGATGAAGCTGCCAATGAGGACAACAGCATTGTGTGCCTGTCACAGGTCTGTGTGTAGGTGTGTCTTCAGTGGTTAAGCAAGCAAAAGAAAAATGTGCAATCTGTGTGTGTGTGTTAAAGGCTAAAATGGAGGAGCTGCAGTTATTCCGTGGAGATACGGTGGTGTTACGTGGTCGGAAACGAAGGCAGACGGTCTGCATCGTTCTCACAGACGACACGTGCAGCAACGAACGGGTGCGCATGAACCGGGTCACCCGAAATAATCTGCGTGTGCGCCTTGGTGATGTCATCAGGTGCGCATCGATGTCATCACATTTACTGTTTTCTTATTTCCCCGGTCTTAAAAATGCTGTGAGCTGTTTGGAACTTTGTCAGACGTATAGACACTAATGTAATAAAGCAAATGTAAAAAGCGAATTGAGGGATGGTATCAATACCCGTCTGTTACAGTATGTGCATTTGTGTGTGTATAACTGTATATAGTATCCACGCCTGTCCAGATGTGAAATACGGGAAGCGCATCCATGTTCTACCCATTGATGACACCATTGAAGGGCTGACTGGCAACCTGTTTGAGGTTTTCCTAAAGCCTTATTTCCTGGAGGCCTACCGACCTGTTCACAAAGGTACACATGCTAAGTTTATGTGCTCAGAGTATGGTCTTACGTTTACATTTATTCCTTTAGCGGACACTTTTATCCGAAGTGAAATACAAATGAGAGAGCATTTAAGGTCAACATGAAAATATTTGTGTCTTGTGTTTGGTATGGCGTTGGCAGTGGCTTCAGGAATTGGGATGTGGGTCTCTGTTGGGATTTAGGTTGTGATTTTTTTTGGACAGCTGGAGTAAGGATAAGGATTATATTTAGTTAAAGATTAGTCAAAAAAATGAGTGTTAATGATTGGGATTTGGGAAAATAAATAAAACAGACATGTCATCTGCCATGGATTGAATTTTGGGCAGAATGATATTAAAGAGTAAATATTTTGTGAATTTTAAGGTCCTACTTTGATTTATGGAGTGTCCAACACCAAGTCTACGTATATCCAAGTTGTAAAAACACTTTCATTTTCTAATAATAGGCAGTTATTATTACTTTACTTCTTGACTGACTCTCAAATGATTAATTTGGCGATTCGTCAGTCTAATCCCCTCCTTTCTGTCAGCCTACTCTGATCTGATTAGTCAGATGGTCTAGTCTGCTGTGATTGGTCTACCGCGTACAGCGTCGGAGTGTCGCAAATGGAACGTAGGCGGGCATTACACCGAGTGACGCAAATCTGACACGGAACGACAGACTCGTTTGCGTGATTCAGAGTCGACTCCTTTTCCCAAGCCAATAACTTTGTTATTCATTCACTTTTGGCTTTACAACTTGGCAGACTGCTTACATTCACACACAGCAACAAAACACACATACATGAAATGTAATTTTAAGGACATTGTAATAGTTACTCTTTAATACATACAGTATACAGAACTGCATTCAACATATCAGCATCTTATTCAGGAAGAGAAAAACGTGAATGCTCTCTCTTCTCCAGGTGATATATTTTTGGTAAGAGGGGGTATGAGAGCAGTGGAGTTTAAGGTGGTAGAAACAGATCCCACCCCTCATTGCATCGTTGCTCCAGATACCATTACCCACTGTGAGGGAGAGCCTATCAAACGAGAGGTGTGTCAGCTCTGCCACTTTTATGAATGCCTTTGATGATGGCCCTTGGTATGCTGATGATGTCATGTGTTAATGATGTCAGGATGAGGAGGAGAGTCTGAATGACATTGGCTATGATGACATCGGGGGCTGTCGTAAACAGCTGGCTCAGATTAAAGAGATGGTGGAGCTGCCTCTCAGGCATCCCGGCCTGTTCAAAGCCATTGGAGTCAAGGCAAGAATCGCTACAAACATCATCCAGAGTATATTCGTAAGCGAAAACACACTTGCGTGTATATTTACACATCCAAACTTTCCATCTGCAGCCCCCGAGGGGAATTCTGCTGTACGGTCCACCCGGCACAGGCAAGACTCTGGTGGCTCGTGCCGTTGCTAATGAGACGGGAGCTTTCTTCTTCCTCATCAATGGTACTTTAAGGCTAAAATCTATAACTGTAACAGATGGCTGTAAACACAAATAAACTCTTTATCAAAGCTTATAATACTACTACAAAATGGCATTTACTGTATGTTTATTTACAATGTGGTTTTTGGAAGGGTTATCACATTGTCTTTAGCATATCACGGATGCCGACACACACAAAACCAAAAAGGTTTTTTGATGTATTCTTTGTGTTTTAAGCACTTTTGACTATGCCCCTTTGTACTGCAGGGCCTGAAATCATGAGTAAGCTGGCGGGAGAGTCCGAGAGCAACCTGCGAAAAGCTTTCGAGGAGGCCGAAAAAAATGCCCCTGCGATCATCTTCATTGATGAGCTGGATGCAATCGCTCCAAAACGAGAGAAGGTAAGAGAAAAAAACGTAATTTACCTTGTTGTCCGATGCTACAGAAAAAAATGTGCCACTGGTTTGACGTCATGTCCGTAGACTCACGGGGAGGTTGAGCGAAGGATCGTGTCTCAGCTGCTAACCCTGATGGATGGCCTGAAGCAACGTGTTCATGTTGTTGTCATGGCGGCCACAAACAGACCCAACAGCGTGGACCCCGCGCTTCGCCGTTTTGGTGCGGGCACAGTACAAAAATGCACAAAAGACACACTAAACCTTTATGCACACTCTTAAAAATAAAGGTGCTCTTATGATGCCATAAAAGAGTCTTTGTTTGTCTAAATGGGTCCATAAAGAACCTTTAACATCCCAAGAAACTCTTGTCTCACAAAAGGTTCTTTGTGGCAAAAATAAAAATCTTTAGATTATGAACAAGTAAGAAGGAGATTAAATTCTTTAAAGAACCTTTGAATGGTTCTTTCTGGAACCAAAAGTGGTTCTTCTATAGCATCAAACCTTTTAAGCAACTTTATTTTTGAGAGTGCAAGAGTAGCGAATCAATGATCAAATTAGGATTATGTATTTAACATCCAAACCATATGCTCGCTGTAAAAGTAAGATGTTGTAGTGGCTCCTCTACGCAGGTCGGTTTGACCGTGAGATTGACATTGGCATCCCTGACTCCACGGGCAGGCTTGAGATTTTACAGATTCACACCAAAAACATGAAACTGTCGGACGATGTGGATCTGGAACAGGTAAGAGCAATGAAAGGTCTAGTGTGAAATCTATGTCAGATCTTTTATAAACGTTTGTCTCGCTCTGTTTTTTTTGTGTTGGGCAGATCTCCACTGAAACACATGGTCATGTGGGAGCAGATTTGGCGGCTTTGTGTTCAGAGGCAGCACTTCAGGCCATCCGTAAAAAGATGATGCTGATTGATCTAGAGGATGACAGCATTGATGCAGATCTTCTGAACTCGCTCGCTGTCACAATGGATGACTTCAAGGTCAGTGTCGACGTTCGCAAACACAGATGCAACATCCTGTGTACACTTAAACCTGCTTTCTGGGAGAAAACTATGGGATATTAAAAAATCCCTCCGTCTCTGTCAGTGGGCTCTGAGTCAGAGTAACCCATCGGCTCTGAGGGAGACCGTAGTGGAGGTTCCTCAGGTAAACTGGGAGGACATTGGAGGACTAGATGAGGTGAAGAGAGAGTTACAGGAGCTTGTGCAGGTAAAACCCACAAAAACACACATATACAAACATACAGACATGTGATGGTCACGCATTCAGTCAATCTCTCTTTGCTAAGTATCCGGTAGAGCATCCTGAAAAATTCCTAAAGTTTGGAATGACTCCATCGAGAGGGGTTCTGTTCTACGGCCCACCGGGTTGTGGAAAAACCCTACTTGCTAAAGCCATTGCCAACGAGTGCCAGGCTAACTTTGTGTCCATTAAAGGTACATGGGTGAGAACGTGAAGTTAAAAAAAGGACAGGCTACTTGCAAGTGTATGTAATCTTTTCCATGTCTTGTGTAAATTGCAGGCCCAGAGCTGCTCACCATGTGGTTTGGTGAATCAGAAGCAAACGTCAGAGACGTGTTTGATAAGGTGAGCAGTTAGGATCCTTCTCATGATATATCACTGCTTGCAGATATCAGCCATTTAGAAGATATTCTGTGAAGAATTTTTCATTTTTTGAATACTCTTTCTTGTAAAACTATACAAATCAGATCCCATTCTCTATCATGTGTGTTGCTGTTGCGTTTACTATAGTTTTGTTTACAGTTTTATTGTCGTTTTGTTAATATTTTGAATTAGATTTTGTTTTTTATAGACCACTTCGCAATATGTAAACACTGGTCCAGTATCACTTTCAGTTTCATTTTTATGTTTGTCAAATAAGTTTTATTGAAAGACAAAGATTAAAGATGGATTAAAATCTTATATATTTTTTCTTTTTACCCAAAATCTTACAAACAGAGAAAAAGAAGGAAAGAAAATAATAATAATAATTAAAAGAAATAAAACATAAATCTAATTTTTATGTATTTTATATTCAAATCTTACATATATAATTAAATCTTAACGATATTCATTTAACATTTGATTCGGTTGTAAATGTTCTGTTGGTTGTATTTTGTTCAAAAGTTCTTCAGGACTAGCGTTGGATCAGCGTTGCGTTACGTTTTACGAACTATTGTATAATTTTTAGTTTTCATGTTAATTTTAGTTGAATTTTTAACATTTTGTTTTATGCTTTTGTCGTTTTATTATTTTTTGTTTATTTTTTTATATTGCTGTATTTACATTTAGATTACATTTATAAATTTGGCAGACACTTTTATTCAAAGTGACTTACAAATGAGTGAGCATTTAACATTTTGTCCATGAGCTATAAACAACATAATAATTTATTAATTTATTTGAATTCAGTTTTAGTTTAGTTTATATTTTCAGTTAATAATGTTTGTGCACAAATTAAAGTTATTTCAGTTTATTGCTGAGGCAACATTTCTACTTTTCATTTTCAAGTAACAATTTGGCTGATATTTGATTTGATTTCAATTAACAGAAATATTTGAATAGTTTTGGTAAACTACAATAACCTTGGGTTGTTGTAACAGGCGCGGCAGGCTGCCCCATGCATTTTGTTTTTCGATGAACTGGACTCCATTGCTAAAGCACGAGGGGGCGGTGCCGGTGATGCGGGGGGCGCGGCCGACAGGGTCATTAACCAGATTCTGACAGAAATGGATGGGATGACCAACAAGAAAAACGTCTTTATCATTGGTGCCACCAACAGGTGAAAAAAGCTTCTGTGAATGTGAGCAGTGGGTAAAATTACTCTGGGATGTGAACACCGAGTCTAGGACAACTCTTGTATCTCTCGCTCAGGCCTGATATCATTGATCCTGCTATCCTGAGGCCTGGTCGCTTGGATCAGTTGATTTATATCCCTCTGCCTGACATCCCCTCCCGCTCTGCCATCCTAAGAGCCAACCTCCGCAAGTCCCCTATCGCTAAGGTCATACACACACAAGCACGCACATGCACACACCTCCACACTTATAAATGTACACCTAACGTAAATCTTTACGTGTAGTGAATCTATAAGTGAATATAACTTAATAACTTTATTTTCACACACACAAAATTTATTTGGATATTTAAAGATTAAAGGTTTTTTAGTTTTAACATTCAAATGCCACCAAAATAGTACTCACCAATAGACCAATAGAACACAGTTTATTTCGTTTGGGGTGGAATTGTCTCTATTGCACACACATGTGGACACACCCATGTGAATCTCCACATACAAATCAACCCACTAAATAAGTGCATATGCATCTCAGGATGTAGACCTGGCATATCTGTCCCGGATAACAGAGGGCTTCTCAGGAGCAGACCTGACTGAGATCTGTCAAAGAGCCTGTAAGCTTGCCATAAGAGAAGCTATAGAAGCAGAGATCCGTGCTGAGAGACAGCGGCAGGCCAGGAAAGAAACTGCTATGGTCAGTTTGTGAGTGTGTTAATGCCACTGCTCTGTAGTGTTCAACTGTGTGTACGGGACATAAACAGATGAAGTGGTAAAGTACAGGTTTCCTAAAGGGCGGCTGACTGATCCATAACAAACAGCCTTTGGACTGGGAACCGACATTTTATTACACTATATTATGTTGTATTGTATTGTCATCAACTTGAACAATGAAGATTTTTAAAACAAAATCATGCATACTCGCACATTCCTCTCTTTCTCACTGTCAGGATGATGATTATGACCCAGTGCCTGAGATCAGGAAGGATCATTTTGAGGAAGCCATGACATTTGCTCGTCGGTCGGTCAGTGACAACGACATACGCAAGTATGAGATGTTCGCTCAGACCTTGCAGCAGAGCCGGGGATTTGGCAACTTTAGGTACGCAAACATACAGGTGCACAGACAGACACATCCTCATTTACCTCTTACCTCCTTCTGTGATGTAAAGTCTTTCCCTGATTCTTTTCTTGACTCATCCACAGGTTTCCAACAGCACCTCAGTCAGGTGGAGGTCAAGGGTCAGGCCAAGGCTCAGGGGGTCATTTTAGGGATGATGGAGATGATGATCTCTATCAGTAATCAAGGTCTTTTACCAGCCCCAGACCTGTAATGTGTGAGACAATAAATTCATTAACTTCTGGAATCTGCACATTTGGATTATTTACAGGGATATCTCACATGGATTTTACAATTGTGACAGAAATATAACGTTTAATACCTATTATTCACACTTAGCTGGTGGTTTTATGTGATGGTGATATGTAGATGGTGTTGTACGTGTGTTGATGTGAACGTGTGTGTCTGACACTAATAAAGATATTTTAATAAAGTTCTTAGGCTACACTGAGAGAAGTGTTTTAACTTTCTACCTACATGTTAATTCAAAACTATTTACTTTGTCATTCATAAATTTCACTGTGACATAACATAATATATTTAACATAATTTTGCAAATATTGATAAAAATGTAATTATATAACTAGGTTACGTTTACAAACATTAGCTGTCAATAATCTTACCACTAACTGGTCGCCTCATTAGGTAACATATAACGTTAATGCCAACAACAAAAAACACATTTCTGTGATTAACAGTTCAAAATAATACGAGTTTAATTATGTATCTATCACAAATAGCATATATAAGCAGTTTTTATTCGTTTAACATGTTAACGTTAGTCAGTTGACCGTTGGTTTTTACCTTCGAGTGACAGACTGACAGCTGACAGACTGAGGTGAAAAAAGTGCGAAGCGCGCGCATTTCTTAAACAATCGCTAAACAAACCTTACCGGTTTCCTTAAATTAACATATGGTTAAGTTGATAATTACACTAAAGTTGTAATAATCGTGTAGGAAATGTACTCTATGTACACCTTAAACAAATCAAGGACTTTCTGAGGCAGAACTGAATCGTCGGTGCCAATGACGTTCAGGGGTGTGTTACTCGTCGTACGTGTTTACTTCCTGCGCAGACCGGAAGCCTCAGAGGGAGCTGTCTGGAGGTGACCGAATGGCAATGATAAGAATTTAGTTGCTCTGCAAACAGATTAAAAACTTATAACGATTGAGAGTTCAATTGTTTTTGCATTCGGTGGTGATTCACAATGGGGTCTCATCTTGTGCGAAGTTATATCACGGAAACCGACACGACTCCAGACCCGCAGGAGCCGTCTGCTTACGACCCACAGCTGGGCTTCGCCGAGCGGAAGGAGAGAGGTGATATTACCCCGCTTAACTTAACACATGTAACAGCGACCTCTCAGATGTCCCAAACCAATGTTTTGTGCAAGTGAACCGTGATTCCATCTAGTTCTTCTTGGAGCTCACTTGTATAAAGTGATAGGCGGGGATGTCCTAGTAAAATGACTGGGATTTATGTTGATGACAGGTTGATTTTAAGATACTGACATGACCCATCTTTAGAAACAGAGCTTTATTGCTATCAAATACACTTTGGTACTTCAATTCTGTAGTGCAGATAAATCGACCGGGCACATATACCCCCATGAAAAAATATTTTAGTAATTGTTAGCTTAATTGTAGTATACTCTAGTATTTTATAGGGACGTAACAATATAAAAATCCCACTGCGCGATAATACCACGGTACGAAACGATATTTATTGCTATATTTGAAATGACAAATGATGACTTGGAAACGTGCCATAAGCATTCTCTTTATCCTGTAATCATAACTGTTGCTTAGAGGTATGAGTTATAGTGTTATGAGATGGCTCAAATGACCTAAAAATCCCTTTTATAAAATAATTGCACCTGATGGACCTCGCCAAAGGTAACATCTACTATTTTTCTAACATTCTCTATGTTAGGCCCGGAAGACCAATCATTTCATACAGTCATGTGACCACGATAATATTGAGACAATTTTGCTATTGCGTTAACGTGGTATCGATAATATATAGGACTGCAACAACTAATCGATAATAATCGATAATGAAATTCGTTGTCAACTCGAACTGACTAGAACTAGAACTCGGCTCAGCCAATCAGAATCAAGGACCAGAACTGACCGTTTTATAATTGAATATGAAGTATTGTCAGTTTCTAGGGTTTTTCCTTTGGTGTGTGAATATGTACATTGTAGATTTTTTGGCTTATACATACACCTGTGTATATGTTTGTTTGACTTCGTATTGTATTGGTCTTAGTATTATTAAGAATAAGTATGACTTAGTCCAATATTCATACATTATCATTTTAAGACTTTTATATTTGCATAAGTCAAAAGGACAACAGTAAGGATATCAATAGGTTATGAAAGGCCAAACCCCACTCATCATGAGATGAATCTGTCTTGCACTGATCACTCTTTTTTTTGTCATCACACTCTCTGACTACTCAGTTTAAGTACTTTGTTTATCATGACACCACGTTCATTTGAGTTGTTTTGTGTTTAGTTATGGTGGCCTCGCAGGAGCAGATGAATCTGGCCATGTTGCCGGTGGAGCAGCGAGATTACTGCGCCCATCACCTGCTCAAACTCATGAAGTGCAAGAGGGACAACTTCCCCAATTTCCTCGCCTGCAAGCACGAGAGACATGACTGGGACTACTGTCAACATCAGGAGTATGCAATGCTCTTCTGTGGCACATAAACAAACAAATGCAGTGTGATGATGTTTGTTGTAGACAGGGCCAGTGGCAGCATTGTTAGGCCTGCGGTGTGTAAAATGTTTTGTTAATTCAGCGGTCTCTGAAAATTAAGCTTGCATAGCTGAAGGCATGCACTTCCAAATGCAATGCATTGTGCAGAGTATGAAAGTGTCAATTTTGGAATGACGTATATATTTTCTTGAGCTGGCTAAACATGAACAAAGCTGATGATGGCACGGACGCTTAAAGAGAAATGCATCGCTTCCTTAATACTACAGTGAGGCAAGAATGCATGTTGTGTTTTTTCGTATGTGCTCATCTTTGTGTTTCTCTGCAGATATGTGATGCGGATGAAAGAGTACGAGCGAGAGAGAAGACTCAACCTGAGGAAGAAGAGGATTGAGGCAGAGGCACAGGCAGCATAAAGATTCAATCTTCCTTTTCCCCACATCACATCCTTCCTGGTTTTTTCTGTGTATATAACTAGCTCTTAACAATAAAGAGTATCTCATGAGCCTTGACAAAGAACATGTGTGCTTAATTTCCCTAATCTAACATATTCATTTTATTTACAATAAATGTTTTTATATGTTAGTTTTTATAAACTAAAATTTACACCTTAGATACACATGCAAAGTAGAAAAATTTAAACAAACCATGAGACGATTACATTTTTTTCTTGTTTAATATAAATTATTACTGTTAGGTCAAGAAAACGTCAGCGAGATCAGTCTGATAACTGCAGTTTGTGTCATTACCTTTAGTGTCACATGTTAAAAGGAAACTCTACAGTGTTGAATACAGTCAGTGGTCTTGTCTTTGATTGGTTAGTTTCACACTAAGCAAAAAGCAGAACATTATTATTGAAATCATATCCAGCCCAATGATCAATGCATATCAGTGCAATCATTAAAACAGATACAGAACGCAAGAAAAGGGCAAAGACCTAAATACATCTTTGCCCTTTGAAGCCTCTTTAAACGTTTAATGAGACTATTGGGGACTCACAAGGTAACAGGTCATAATGCACCCCAAAATATTTCGAAAAAAGAAAATTATAACAGATATTTTTGTAAAATGATTCATTGGTTCAGTTATGTTAATCCAAATTCTGTGTGTTTTAAAGTGGTCCAAAATAGAGAACAACATGGGTTGTATTATAGCTATTTAATCTTTCATTTATAGCTTACTCGACAGATAACGGATGTCTGGACCACTTGTTTTGTCAACTATTGCCCGGTTTCACAGACAAGGCTTAGGGCTAGTCCCAGACTAAAATGCAAATTTGAGCTGTCTTTACTGAAAATAAATTGCCCTGCCATATCTTAAAATATTGTCAGTGCCAGAGCTTTGTCTGAAAACAAACATGTTTTGATCTAAGGCATTTTAATTAAAGCGACTTAAATATCATAATTTAACTAAGGCATAGTCCTGGCTTAAGCAAAGCCGTGTCTGTGAAATGGGTCCTATGTGTACTAAGTTAATGGCTAATTAACTGTTTACACTAAAACCTTGAGCAGGGGGAGCTCTGACTCCCAAGAATCATAACAGAAAAATGTCACATTTCCAATACAGTAAAGAAAACGATCCCATCCAAAAAGTCAGCACAGCAAATACTATCATAATGAATACATACAAAAGTACATAAATGTAGTGTATTATTTATTTTTGCATTTCAGTAGACTACTGAGAATTAGGTAGGTATGTCACGATGCAAAAATCTTTAAAGATTCTATGAATAGGCTTTGTTTTTGATGTTTGGGTGAAATATGACCCAGACATGTTCTTGACAGTGTCGCTGAGGTTTATCCAGGTCTCTTCTCACACGCTGAGGTATTCACATCAAGCTGTCATAGAGGTTCGGTTGTGGATCCAAGCAGACAATTGTTCCGAATCAGATTGTTCCAGTTGATCACAGAAAGATTGTAAGCCGTTGCAGGAAAGATGGATGTAAAAGGGACTTTTAGGGAGACAAACAAATAGATAAAGTTGCTAGACAGGACATGAGCCGTATAAAATGGCGTGAGTGAGGATTAAAAGCCGAGCGGAATACTGCGTGACTGTCCTATAGGACGAAGGGCAGGATCGGAGAGCGGAGTTTCGGATAGTCGCGGAACTCCTTCAGGTAGCTGCGGTGCTTTCCTTTCGCCCACACGGTCATCTGGATGAAACCCACGAGGGTGAAAAACGCCACAGGAAGACATTGCGTCATCAGTGTGAAGCCTAGCCACGAGCCCAGCTGTATGATATACACAATCAGAGAAATGGAAAAATGTTACTATATCAGGTTGGTCATGGTTATATAAATATGCTGGTTTAAAGGGATACTTCACCCAAAAATGATTCTGTCATCATTTACTCACCTTCGAATTGTTCCAAATCTGTATAAATTTATTTGTTCTGATGAACACAGAGAAAGATATTTGGAAGAATGCTTATAACCAGACAGATTTTGCCCTCCATTGACTCCCATAGTAGGAAAAAATACAATGGTAGTCAAAAGTGCCCCAGAACTGTTTGCTGTCCTACATTCTTTAAAATGTCTTTTGTGTTCAACAGAACAGAAAAAATGATAAAGTATTTTTTCCTACTATGGGAGTCAATGGGGGGCAAAATCTTTCTGATTATAGGCATTCCTCCAAATATCTTTCTCTGTGTTCATCAGAACAAAGACATTTATACAGATTTGGAACAATTTGAAGGCGAGTAAACGATGACAGATTTTTAATTTGGGGGGGGCTGGGGGGGGAGTATCCCTTTAAGTAACATTTTGAAAATTGTCTGTGATATTGTGATCAAATTGTGTGCCATTATAGGAACTAATTTGGTCTTTAAAAAGCACAAACCATTTGATTATTTAAAAAAACTCCATCCAACAGTTGTTTATCTCTAAACTCGGTTACAGCACATATAGTATTGCTTCCTTAAGAGGAAGTCACTTTGTATAAAAGAATCTGCTAAATACCTAAATGTAATTGTAAATGTTTCTTTATTTTTTTTCATGTTTTTTTTATCTGTATCGTTTGAGATCAAATGTAAAAATAGCCCTTTTATGGTTCTGTTAGAAAACAGGTCTATTGAATGTGGAGATGTTCCTGACCTCATAGGTGTAATTGGGGCAGGAGACGAGCAGGAAGACCCAGGTGAAGGGGTTTTTAGTGGGGTACGGGATCTTTCTCGTCTTAGATCCTGCAAAACAGAGAAATGTTCTCTAAATTACTGCAATAACAGAAACACTTGCCATAATAGATTTCGGCACGAAACTCTTACCTGGTGGCCGGAGATTTCTCAGGGCAATGTGGATGGAGAAGTTTCCGATCTGACAAAACTGATCATAAAGAAAACATCATCTCTGACCTGGGATCAGTTTATTACGTGGAGCTAAATTATGTGAGACATTCAACAACACACCAATCCCGATCCCGAAGATTGACGCTTACCAGGAAAACAATGAGGGCCAGTCTGATCTGCTGTTCTCCATATGCTGAAATATACAACACGAGCACACGTTATAATGACACGTACACTAAACCAGACCTCGTGATTAAATACGTCAATGAAATTATTGAGCAACTCACTTGGTGGTGTGTACAGCGGATGGTTGATGTAATAAGCCATCCAAGCAGCAAATCCCCAGTAATATGTGCAATTCTGTAACACAAATTTGATTGATTTTATGTTATCGCCCCCCATTGCACCATTATTAACACTGCACCAAATGTTGTATTCGTATGAGCCATATTAAATAATCTTGCACATTGAATCTAATGTTTCTGAAATATGAATGAGATCTTGTCTTGTTGAATAATCTGTTAATTAAATTCGCTCTTCATATTTATCAAACTTTTACTGTCTGATCATTAATGTGTAAATCTCGATAATTATAATAACACATTGTACAAACACATATGAATAAGTCTTCAGTTATATTTACAGACGTATGAGTGTGCTTGTTAGCGTCCCCTCGGGTAAGTCACCTTGAAGATGTTGCGGAGAGGCATCGTCCCGTGAGAGAAGCGGTGGACAAACATCGTTTCTAGAAGTCTCTTAACGTAGTGGAAAGAGTGACACATGCACGCCAAACTACAAAAACAACACAATTACCCATCAGCTTTTGGACTCATAAATGTCTTCTTAATGGACCTTTTTCAAAAGCCTGTGATGATGCGTTCAATGGTCATCAGCATCGCAAACCCTCCTTTTTATATGTATGTACGTTTATAACAATATACTTGGTATTATATTACCTTTGCATCAAATTACAAAAAATAGTAAATGCTAATGCGAGGTGTTTCTTATACAGCGTCATAAGAAGTCACGGTAAATTTGACATCATTCTCTCGTTTGACTGCCGTTATCAGACTCTCTATATTTTTCTTAATTTGTTAAAAGTAGTGAAAACACTATCGATATTTGAGCAAGTGAGAATGCAAAAATATATTTGTGGTAGTCTCCTATTCACCGCTATAGAAGTTTACCCAACTATGACGACTTCCGCTATTGAAAAACCCGGAAACGTAAAATAGGTCCATTAGCATTAAAGGGGTCATATGGCGCGAATACGTGTTTTTCTGTGTCTTTGGTGTGTTATAAGTTGCCCATGCATGTATTAGACACGTAAAATTGCAAAAATGAAAGTGTCGGAACAAAAGATGCGTTCTATCTAAAAGCGAATGCTCACACAGACCTGCCTGAAACGCCTCGTGTAACCACACCCCCACAAATCTACGTCAGTTCGTTGTATGATTTGACTAAGACCGCCCAAATGTATGCGCAAGTAAGGTGGGCATACCTGTCAGTTCAATTGCTTTGGAACCTGATGTTCCAAATATGGTAAGAGGCGTTACATTTCCCTCACACGCTTGCAGTATTCGACCAATCACTACGCACTGGTGAACTGGCCAATCATAGCACACCTCGCTTTTCAGAGCCATGAGCTTCGTAAAAAATCTGCGCGTTTCAGAGAGGCGGGGCAAAGAGGAGATACAAACATGCACGGTATGTGGAAAATACAGCGTTTTTGAACCTTAAATCGTGTATACACATTGCATTACATCTAAAACAAACAATAATATTCGTTTTAGCCGTGTCATATGACTCCTTTAAAGAAACTATTTGTAAACTAAATTAGCGATTTTAAATCACGCACAGTTGTGTTTGAAAAGAGTTTTAACCAAACTCAGACTTACTGTACAACCCAGTGTTTGCTGGTGGTGAAGTCATATTTAGGTGCATAAATAAACGGAACTCTGAAGTAAAACATCAAGTAAATCAGAAGTGGGCCGGCATACTCCGTCAGAAACACCTGAGGGAGACAACAGACATGAGAATGACCATTAGAATAGGTTTACAGACACATGTGTCCAGCACCTCTGCAATAGGAAACACGTTCATATAGGTTAAAAATATCTTGGTCAGAGATAATGTGTCAGGGACTGAATGGACCACAGCTCAGAGACACAAATGAACACACAGCAAACACAAACACAAACACAAACACAATACAGGCCCCAGGATCATTTTAAACTTGCAAACACACTAATCTCTAACAGAGGACTATCATAGCAGTGTAGACTATATCAAAGCACCAGTATAGCATCATCTAATCCTCTGTCATCAATTTAAAACACTGGTGAACTGACCAATCCAATCATAGCACACCTCGCTTTTCAGAGCGATGAGCTTTGTAAAAAATCATAAAAAATAAAAAAGGTGGGGCAAAGAGGAGATACAAACATGCACGGTATGTGGAAAATACAGCGTTTTGTAAACTTTAAATGGTGTATACACATTGCGTTACATCTAAAACAAACAATAATATTCCTTTTAGCCGTGCAATATGACCCCTTTAAAATGACTTTATTTCACAGCATATAAAATGACAGTAAAGAACGAGTAGGTTTGTTAGGGTGTGTCCGCCACATATTTATTTGTATAAGAGATGCATCAGTGTGTGCGTGTCTTACTGTGACCCAGCTGATCTGCGCTCCCAGGTCTCTGAAGTAGAAGGTTGCTGTCGTTCCCACAGGCAGATGCTGTAGCACATCTTCATCCTTCAGCGATTTCCCCTCTGCACCACAAACCCACAACACATCAGCAAACATCAACCAATGCTATGTCTTCCCATTTTGTTTGAATTGAAAAGCAATCAAAACAGTTTCTACCATTGATTTGTAATCCTCCATTTTCTAAAAACACGACCAAACAATCGTTAAGTTTGGTCATGATGAAAAAGTATCAGAGAAGCACAGAAATCTAAACTTACGTAAAACAATTTGAGGTCATACATTTCCAACATAACCTTTGATGTAATGTTTATCAGACTTGTAGTAGCACACTATAAAATAAAGAGGCTGACACCATACACAGCCGCAGAAAAAAACGAAGAGACCATTCCACATGTTCATTTAATCAGCATTTCTAGATGTATTGTGGTCATTCCAGTCGACAAATTTGAATTTAGAAGTTTTTTTACTTTCTAAATACATGTAGAAATATAAATGTTGAATTACTTAGAGGTGAATATGAACTTGTTTTATTCGCATTATTTGAGGTCTGAAAAAATACAGAGCATCATTCCTGTTATTTTCACCCGTTTCTTCCAGGTTTCATTTTCTGCAAATATAGATAATGACAGGAGGACAGGAGTCCGATTCAAACAATATGCTTATGTTTCTACTTCCTATAAATTACACATTCACAAACACTGTCTCAACATAATGTACCTACATCAACAATGTTTTGCTAATAGCAGTAACAACAGAAAGACTGCGAGCAGCGTGCAGCTGAAGAAGTTTAACCAGAGGAAATGATTCATGATTTATCGGCTATGATATATCCAATAACATGAAAAATGACCATTTATTGGCCGATTCCAATATGGCCGATCATTTTTCGTGCATCCCTTACAGAAACAATACTTTTATTTGAAATTTGGAAGAAATATTGTCAGTAGTTCACAGAATGAAACAAAAATGGTAATTTTGCCTAAACACGTACCTGAACACGTAGGTTCATTCAAACTGAAAATAATATTGAAATGGCCTCTTGATTTTTTCCCGCGGCTGTAGATATGAACTAATGCAATCTTACAAGTCAAAAACGTTTATCATAAATGTGCTGATATATGCCAGAGTCGCTCAACCGAAGCTGACTCAGATCTAAGGATCAATAACAAAGTCCAAAGAACATTGACCAAAACGCTATCGTGTTGGAGTACGTACTGGGATCCAAACGAATGGACTGTCGAGCAGGATACCACTGTGGGTCTGAAACACAAACACACGAACACTATAAAAACATTATAATACACTATCACTATCTTAAGCTAAATGAAGCTCAGAGATTTATTTATGCTTGACGGCTGATTCATACTCACGGCTCTTGTGAAACATGGATTTGATTTCCCCGATCGTTGCATTGGGCTCAACCTGCCAATCAAACCGACACATAAACAAACACCAGTCGTGCAATCTGTGTGTGTGTGTGTGTGTGTGTGTGCGTGTGTGTGTGTGTGTGTTTTTTATGGGGATAAATTTAGCAGCTGACTACAATCCCCAGACGACGTGTTTAAGTTCAGCTGCTGTTCTGACACACAAAACACGCGGACGCACACAAACAGTCGACTGACCAAATGTCACTAAAGACCTCAAAGTCCAGGAGACTTTGGCTTACATTTACATTATTATATCATCGAGGCTCTTAAAGCTCACGGAAATCCATGCGGCCTTAAAACAGTTTATATCTGATATACACACCACTAAAGTCAGATACAGACGTGTGTACAAACTGTCAGTATATAAACCATTACAACCGAACATACTCTCTATCTAGATTAGTCCAGTTCTTCAAGAATACCGTCTTCAAAATACATACACAGTCTATATGCTACAGGATGCACTTTGCAAGAACAACAGTATATGATAATTGCATTCGAAAGTACCATCAATCCACATATTTTATTCTGATTAACCATAACCATACCATAAATCTGATTATAGCACCAATGTTTGCCTGGTCTGAACATCCCTTTCTGAATGCTTTTACTGATCAATAAATAGACCTGCTAGGCACGTGCCCCTCTTAAGGATGACGTCATCAAAGGCCACCATTCCGCTGTGACATCACAACACTAGCGGGCAACGACATCACTGGGAAGTGCCCCGGTTAATCCGAGGAAGTGCCCGCGCGATCCTCGATAATCCCGTAACGTGGCTCCTGACATTCTAGATCCCTCAAGCATCGAAACCATTACAGCGAGATTTCCAGCTAGCATATAGACAGACATGCAAGAGAACACCACACGGCTGAGTTCCCTGCAGAAGGTCAGAGCATTTTCTATAGATAGCTCTACTGTACAGCGGAAAACAGAACATTTAACAGAGCCAAATCTTTTGGATTTATCAAACAAAATACACTAAGAACGACTTAACGTTCTCTATACGTGTATCTCAAGATTTAAGGTCAATTTTACACATATGCAAATGAGAACGTGTATATACAAAGTACCGTAACCTCACTTTAAAAGTCATATGTGACCAATACGTTTTTTAAAATATAGTCTCTCAATTGATATAAGATCATAATTACATTTATATAAGGACTGGAAATTGTTAATTTTCATGTTAATGACTTAACAAACATAAATGCGCTTCTTACCTTGTCCAGGAAGCAGAGCTTATCCTTCGTCTTGGCGTCCAGAATCTCCACCTCAAAAAAGACCACAGCTTTCTTAGTTTTTTTCGCAGGTTTGCGTTTGGCAGGGCCGGAGGTTGCGGGCACTGCTGCCACGGCTCCATTCTGAGCCTTTTTGGGCTGTGTGGCCTCTAAAGCTAAAGTGTCCATGTTATTATCTCTTTATTTCTCTGCTTTGTAACTTTCTCACTGTTTTCCGTCACTCCCTCTCAAAGCTCTAAATCCAGTGTGGGACTGGAGCTTCACAGTCAGCTGTGGAAATAAATCTCCCTCTCTCTCTAGAACTCTACCCTGCCCTTTCTCGCCCTCCTGCTCTCCACTACATTTGGTCACTAGACAACCCCCCCCCCACCTCACATGTGCAAACACATAAACAAAACACTTAAACACATTAATAACTCAATTCTCACCATTATATTATGACCTCGTGAAATTTTAGACCCCCCACCTGCTGTTACATACATATAATGATCAAAGTATCAATAAGGACATTCTGTTTGACAACTGTCTGACTGACTTTTATACAGAATCAATGATATTTTACATTTCTTAAATTTGTTGAGGTCATTTGATGTTTGCCCATCACAGAAGTTTTAAATTAACAATTTATGTAACATATAACAAACTATAGTTTATGTTAACAATTTATAAACTATAGACTCCATAGTGAAACCACACTAAATGTGTGATTTACTGATTTACTACAAATACCATTATTTACTGTAGTAAAACCATGGTTAATTTTGGTTGGTTTTTACTTATACATTTATTTTGTGTGCATTATAGTAATAAACATAATTTAATCCCAAAGCATCGTTGCCCAATTTATTTATTTTTTTAAGTTAAATGACCCGGGTTTCCGTCGTTTTGCTCGTGAGTGTGTAAAGCCGCGCTATTGGGGGAGGAGATTTACTATTAATAACACGAGCAGATGACCACTGCCTGGCCTTCCATACACAAATCAAAACCGGCCAAAAGACAGACAGCTGCAAACAACAGAACCAATATCTGATTGTATGGGAAGTTTTACCGAAGAAATACAAGTTTAATACAACGTTTAAATGCGGAGAAATACAGAACTGCATTCAGAGGAAAGCAGTCAACTCGCGACGTATTTTACCTCAGAAGAGCACGTGAGTACTAACTCCGCAGTCTCTTTCGTGTACTTATAAATGCCATTGTGTAGATTTCCTTACGTATATCCCTCTTTATTTGTTTCTTTGTACAATAATTAGTAGTAATTATAATATCACTGAATAACGTAAAAAAAAGAGATTTGTGAAATCTCTTGGCTCCATCTTGTGGACGTCATACAACGTTACTCATGCTCATTTTTTAACTAAACAGTTGGCTAAAATGTGCACTATTAGCATAAAATGCTACTATCATGTAAAATATTACGAAATCGACATCTACCAACAATCCGTCAGATTTGACGGGCGATGACAGTTAAATCAGGCGGCAATAATAACCAGCGACTTCCGGGTGCGCTCAGAGACGCTGCGCAGCGTAAAGAATCTGATTTCAGATCGATCAAAGTCCCACATGAACACTTGAATGACCCCATGAACAAATATTCTCCAGCTGAAAATGCCAAATTTTGTTTTTGTTCAGCGCTAAAACTGAAATAACATTCTGCTCAAGCACTGAGTGCAAACAAGGGATGTTTCATACAGAGGAGGTAGGAGTTAAATCACACAAACTGGCGACTTAACATCACGTTTTTACATTTCATTATCATCTGGGACAAATGTATGAACAATAACCACCGTGTTCGACATTGCAGTCGAGCTCCCCATTACAATAACAAGCAGTGATTGTGTGGTGTCTACTTAGGGCTGTTGAATGAGAACAATCTACTGAGATGCCAGGAGACTCTTGACTACCGCCACGCCTGCTCAACAGTCCAGTAAAATCTGCTCTAATGCCTGTGTTTTAACGTTCGATTAATTCAACTTAATTTGAAACACTGACCGATTCACCGGACTAGGCCGAGGCACTTGTCACGTTGAGAATGACAAGTGGCGTGTCGTCTAATCTGTAACCCCACTAATATCTATCAAATGCATGCAATTCGTTCATTTTTCACGCAGCCTAATCATATCATGGCCCTTAAGCCGTCAGTACATCGTGTCCCCAAACCCAAAGTATTCTGGTATCGCTAAACAAATCAGCTATAACGCCTTACCTCGTAATGCTTCATTTTTGCAGTTTAAATTCCTTATCCCAACAAGATGACAGACAAGCACGAAGTCCAATCACTGAAAACGGAAGATGTCGCAGAACCAATGGGCAGAGAGCGTAAGGTGTTTTTCCAGCAAATACGAAAACGTGCGCTCGGTCTTGTAGCCCGCAACCAATCAGGGGGTTTTGACTAGAAGGGACACAGCTACCTCCACTGGGCATGCGCACTTCAATACCGCATAAATTTTGTCAAGCTGAAAACAGTTGATTAATATTTTTTATTATTGTAAGGTTAGGTTTAGGTGTTGGCGTAGCTAATGTAATTTGTTGTAAGTATATGGCGAGATTTTGCAACACTTCCGGCCGTAGCAACAACCCAATCAGGGTCCGTCTAGCGGTGAACAAAAATCACGAGGGCGCGCCGCCTGGTGGTGAGATTAGGCGAAACACATGCTCCTGCTGTGTATTGGTTTACTAGTAGGCCTAATACACGTTTGACCGCAATCACGGACAGTTAGGATAACATCGAAAGCGTCATTTAAATGAAAACCGAACGAAATCCAGATGTTCTATCCGCCCAGTGACATCCCACCAACGGAAGCCATCATGTTACCAGTATTGAAAAAGTCACGAATAAAATGACTTAGAAATTATATCATTACCTTAACAATTTGACTGAAAAGTCGAAATATGAACAAGATTATTAGAAGTTAATTAATTCATGTATGCAATTTTGTAGTTTGTTGGTCACTCGGTCAGAGTAAAGGGATTATGTAGTCGCTCTACTAAACGCAGAATGTTGGAGTTGTAATATCACACAGAAACATTTTGTGTACTGTTATTTATTTATTGTATCGTTTCTAAGAGGTTTCTAATAAGAAAATCATATTTTTGTTTTTTGTTTCGGTTTGATCAATGAACCGCAGCTGCATGGGGTTGGGCAGCACATCCCACGTGGTTCGGGAGGGGAAAACACTCAGAACCTTGGAGAAGTTTCGCGAACTTTCGTCACGACTTCAAATAGTGCGGCACCTCCGCGAGATCAGAAACGAACGCGGACGGCGCAGCACCTCTTAAAGAAGGGGAATACTGCAAAGCTTTTTTGGGGATTTATTTCAGTTTCGGGTGAACTGAGCTCGACGCAACAACAGCGAACGCGAGGACTGGATAGCAGTCTCATGTTGTTGTTTTAAATTGTGACATTTGGGCTAAAACAATCAACGCTAAATGGGGAAAATGGAAAAGGATTATTACAGCATTTTGGGGATTCAGAAGGGTGCATCCGAGGACGAGATCAAGAAAGCTTATCGCAAACAAGCGCTCAAATACCATCCGGATAAAAACAAATCGCCTGGCGCCGAGGAAAAGTTCAAGGAGATCGCGGAAGCGTACGACGTGTTGAGTGACCCGAAAAAGAAGGCCGTCTATGACAAATTTGGCGAAGAAGGTGAGTAAATTCAACTTTGTGTGCTTATGTGTTATGTTGTTAGACTGTTGTGTGTCTTTGTGGATTATCTGACAGGCCACTTTCTGATGTGATATTTTTTTAAATGTCGTTAGCTACCGTATTTACATAAATAGTGTCGTAACGTGAAAGAGTTTACACTGTTCGATAATCGGAATATTATTACTAAAGTTTACTTTTAGTAAAAAAAATGTCTGTTGCTGCGCTCTGATTGGCTGCCCCTGAGCGTTCTAGAAGCGCAGCGCGCCTGCTGGAAGATTCGGTAGTCACGTGATAGAAAGGGGCGTGCTGTCAACGGGACCATTCATACACAAATGTTTGTGTATTTACTTCTTTTTTTACACAGAAAACACTGAAAGCGACTTGAATGTTTTCCCGTTTGAAAAAAGCATATATAAAATTCTAATGCGTTTGTAGTTACTTATTTTATTGATTTTTATTGGAAGTTCCGAAGTCTTTAGCTAAAACGACTAAATTTACAGTTTCAGTGTTGTGTTGTTAATGTCTCAATTCAACCCAACAAATTGCAAGAAGACCTCAAATGTGAAATATGTGGAACTCTCTCTGTTTATGTACAGGACTCAAGGGAGGCATTCCCGGAGGTGGTGGTAGTGGAGGAAATTTCAACTACACATTCCAAGGCGATCCTCACGTAATTTTCTCGGAATTTTTTGGAGGGCGAAACCCTTTCGAACAGTTCTTTGGTCACAATGGTGGCATGGATGAGGAAATGGAAACAGACGACCCTTTTGCTAGTTTCGGGATGGGTGGCATGGGTGGTTTTCCTCGGTCCTTTAACAAGCGTGGCCACGGCGGGAGGCGGGAGAAAAGGCAGGACCCTCCGGTGATCCACGACCTGAGGGTCAGTCTTGAGGAGGTCTTCACTGGCTGCACAAAGAAGATGAAGATCTCACGCAAGCGCCTGAACCCGGACGGAAGGACGACTCGCACGGAGGAGAAGCTTCTCACGGTGGAAGTCAAGAAAGGCTGGAAGGAAGGAACCAAGGTTACTTTCCCCAAAGAAGGTGATGAGACACCAACAAATATCCCTGCAGATGTCATTTTTGTGGTGAAGGATAAACCACATCCAGTGTACAGACGAGATGGATCAGACATCATTTATCCAACAAAAATTACACTTAAAGAGGTAAGACGCAGGTTTAAAACATACCGTTTCTATATCATACTTCTGTCTCTCATTTTATTAATTTCATGTTGTCTCCGCTATTCTTCACTAGGCTCTGTGTGGCTGCACTGTTAACGTTTTAAAGTTAGATGGTCGCAAGGTCCCCATAACAACTCAGGACATTGTTTGTCCTGGGATGAAACAGCGTGTCACTGGGGAGGGTCTTCCCCTTCCAAAATCCCCTGATCGACGTGGAGATTTGATTGTGGAATATGAGATCAAGTTCCCTGAAAGGCTGAGTCAGAGTGCCAAGGACACGATCACAAAAGTGTTGCCAGCGTCCTGAGCTGCGTATACAACAATACCACTTGAAATTCTTTTTGTTGCTATGCTGAGCCCTGAGCTGCTGACATGATTATTTTGTAACGTACTGCCAACAAGAAACTATCTGAACAATACAGCTGGATTAGGCTGGATTTTTTGTCTGTGTGTGTACTGAACATTTTGAACCCATGTTTCTTACGTGTCTGGACCGACAGGAAGTCTGGTCTGTGTTTACAGAGCAACGTTTCTTTGTTATTTTTACTGATTGTTCTTTAAAGAAAGTTCCAATGGAACTGTTTGGTTTCATTAAAAGTGGTTTATAAATACTGTATAGCGGTCACAGATCGAAAGCATTTATGGTTATTTTTATGGTTATTTTAAGTGGGGCTGTGTGCATGAACTGCTTGGATTTTTATTTAGTCTCTTGATTCAGATGTGAATCAACACCTGGTTCAGATGCCGTGCGCTCAGCGTCTCAAAAGCAGGAGGTCATACACACTATGCTTCTATTTTGATCAGAAGAGTTACAGGGTTGTTGTGCGGTATAGGTGATATGTAATTCTTTAAAGTTTCTGAGGGTGAATTAATATTGACAAGCTGATAAAAAATCATATTTGAACAGTTTGCAGGATATTTAAGGTGTCACAGATCTCTGTCTGATTGTAGCAATGTTTGGGGAGTCTTGTTTGTATTTCACCAGTGTATAATTTTGTTCAGAAAGCAACATTTATTCTTTGCGGCCACTGGATGGCAGTATGGTTTAATAAATAGAAGTTCAATTTGTCAAATCTATTTTATCGGTCATTGTACCACAATACATACCTCATGTATAGCATTTCCTAAAACTGTATTGTACATCACACTAAATATTCATTGAAGGATAACAGAGGCAATCAAAGTCAGAAGCATACGTTCATGAAGTGCCATCACCCAGAAAAAATAGTATCACAAGTATTGACAGCTGCAAAACAAGACATTTATCACAGAATGGAGAATATATGGCATGTACATCTTAAAGCATTGATTCTGCTGTTGTGTAGGGTACGTGCCGTTTTTCCAGGACACGTCCTGGCCAGGATTTCGGGTGCGTCCTCCGGAGCTCGCATTTGTCCACTGCATACATAATCAAGGTTAATAACTTCAGAAAAGCAATCGGTATATTTCAAGGTAAGAATGAAACTGGCATGAATGGTCACCCTACTTTTGTGGTTTGCACAACTCATCCATTTAGTCTAGTCCTCCGTATCTTTGGAGAGCACTTTTTATGGTTTTGAGTCCAGGGAAGAGAGCTTTTATCCAATTCACATACTGTTGTCTGACCTGAACAAGAAGATGAGAAGAGCAATGCAAAAATTTTCATATCCTCTTAAATAAACTTCATGTGATATATGATGTCAGAATGAATCTGTGACGACTCACCTCATTATTGAGGAGACAGTAGATCAGGAAGATGAAGGTTCCTTGCTGTGAGTTCAGGATCAGGAAGAGAATCTCCATCATCTTACTGTCTTTAGTGAAGAAACCCAGAATCCAGGGACAACCAAGAACCACAAACTGAGCCAGTGTTTTAAAAACCATAATCCTGAAGAGAGAAAGACAAATAATGCTCATGATTCATGTGTTTCTCTCTTTAAAGTGTTTCAGACACAATGTTTCTTACTTGGTTTCTTTCATCCGTGAAACTTTAGCGTTCTGCTTTGTGAGAGTTGAGTTCAGACTGATGATGATTCTGATGAAGAGAATCGAGTTTATCTGCAAAAAAAGCAGTGATTAACGCTTTATTTTCCTTTGATTAAAACGTAACGATCAGAAACTGAAACATACTGCAAGAATGAAGCAAACAGGTCCCAGAAAACTCCAGATGAAGCCTTTCTCCACTTTAATCCAGCATCTGTTTACAGGAAAACACAAAATGAAATATTCAATACTATTCTCGGTGTTCACTGCTGTAATAGTACTGAAGATGTAAAGTTTGACAGATATTGTACATGTGATGTCAGTCGTGTATTTTGATCGGACACTCTGTTACAGATATCTGAACATATAACAAATATACTGTATACTAAACGTACTTGTCACTGCCATAGCCGTCAGGAACCAATCCGACAGACACGCCCACTATAACCAGAGCAATCACATATCCAATCACAATCAAGAATCTGCTGCTAAGCACCGCCCTCTGTCTGGAGCTGATCTGTGATAGGTTCTTCACGCAGATGTAGAGCAGCACAGCTTCAATGAACATCCACACAAAGCAGGAGAGAAAGAGAAAGTGAAGAAATCCTGACAGCACACCACACAACACCTGAAGAGAGAATATGAAAACATTCATGTGAAGAGAATTACACATAAAAATATGATCTGGAGTAATAAGTGTCACCTGAAGAGGTCTGATGTGTGTGAGGAAGTGTTGTGTGAGGAAGAACAGAAGATGAGCCGACAGCAGACTGATGCAGAGGTTGATTCGAGCCACATTGTTCACTCCAGGTTTCCATCGACAGAAAGCAAAAGTCAACAGAGCCAAACTATTAAACACCAGACCCACCGACACAGCCACCAAATTCAACACTTCCATCAGATGATCATCCTGAGAGAAAACATGAAATGAAAAACATTCTTCATCTTTGTGTCGTCAGACGGTATAAATGTCACGTGTACCTCTGCTGGTGTGCTGCTGGTTTGCATGATGAGAGCGAATGTTGACAGATGAACACATGAACACACAGTGTAGCTGCTGTTTGTGTCTAAAACACAACAACCATCTACAGTCCACTCAGTCATGTTCCAGTACACACACCACACACTCCCTCCAGACACAAGCTCCTTCACATGAAGAGAAAATATTCATGTGTTTTCATTAGTCATTAGTCGTGTTGGGAACAAAGACACCAAACAACAAGAGAAGAACTGACTCGGATGTGTTTGAGGGTGAAGTTGACTGGTTTTGTGAGCTGTATGTTGGTGGTTTTTGGAAGAGTAGCTGAGATGACAGTGGACATCATGGTTTTAACTGATGTGTCATCTGATGTGTTGAAGAATTCTGCCTTCAGTAGATTCTCCATTGTGTTAAAGCTCATGAACGCCACAGCAGCTGATCAGGCACAGACAAATAAAATGTTTTTTAATGCAAACTTCCTATATGGGTAATTGGATGATACAGTAAGTGTTTCAGTATTTACAGACCCTGGTATTTCTCTGCTTGAAGCTGTTTCATACATTTATATGAATGACTTTGCTTGCTTGATTTTTCTCTTCATTTTGGTACTTCTATTCCTTATGAAAATACATTACTGGCTGTGTGTACAGTAAGTTATTTTAATAACACCAATATTTTTACTTACAACTTCCATTGTTGTTCTTGGCAATCCCAGTGAGATCAATGTCCACAGATGCATTTGTTGTGTCAAGCTGTGGGATTTTATATAAGGTGACACGTGATCCAACCATGAAGACTTGTGCCTCTGATAAAAATACAGTAATGTGAATATATTTTTAGTTTATTTAATTGAGAAACAAATTAATTTGGTATTCTTTGTTACGTTTTACATCTATTACTGTAGCTACATTATTATATAGCGAGACATACACTCTTAAAATAAAGGTGTTTAAAAGGTTCTTCACAGCCATAGAAGAACCATTTTTGGTTCCACAAAGAACCATTCTATCAAAGGTTCTTTAAAGAGCCATCTCTTTCTTACCTTTTTATAATCTAAGGATTAGATCCGGTGTCAGCATCGCTCGACGCATGCGCGTTCTGACCACACAGGCTCTACGTCAGAACGCGCATACGTCGAGCGATGCTGACATCGTGTGGCTCTCGGGAACACGCGCTGGAATCAGGGAATTACTAACACTCAAATCAGGAAGTTTTTGAATATAGTCGTTAGTTTTGTTTGTTTGGGCACAAAAAGTATCCTCGTCGCATTATGTTAATTTATACTGAAGCACCGGAGTCGCGTGGACAATTTTACGATGACATTACGCACTTTCAGTGCTTTGAAGATTGGTTGAGTTGCAATCTAAGGAGGAGTCAGAAAGCTTCCAAAACTACCATAATTTGCGTTTTTGGGAAAACTGGAGGTCCTACAGATGTTAAACTACTTGAGGGTGAGTGAATGGCAGAATTTTCATTTTTGGTCGGAGTTCCCCTTTAAAGGTTCTTTATGGAACTAAAGGGTTCTTCTATGGCATCGAAGAACCTTTTGAAGCATCTTTTTTTATAGAGTGTAGTTGTATCTTACCTACAGACTGAAGAGTAAAGCTGACATTTCCAAAAGTTCTTGTTGGCTTCACCAACATGGAGACGAGCTTCTCACTGACTTTTAACACACGGTTTCCGGTTGACGCTAGTGTCTCCAAATCATTTGACAACGAGTGTAAAATCTCCTCAGAAGTATGAAAGACCAGGTCCAAAAGATTGGTGACGTTCTGAACGAAACACATACAGACATTTACATACAGAAACTATTATAACATTACCGTTTTGCTAATTATTTGTGACAAATATAGATTATTTCCGTTTTTCTTGTAAAGACTTACGATCAAAGGGAGATGTTGTACTGTAATCTTCTCTATCTGGTCAAGAAGGTTTGTCAAACGTCCTGGGGTCTAATTGTAAAATCACAATTAAGTTTCACAAATAAAACTAATTGTTAATTTACTGAAATAGACATGCATGTAATATATTCTCAACAAATGACACGTAGGCAACTTAATAAATACAACATAGCAGGTCTCAGAATATCAATTGTGAAGACCGTGGTTAATCATTTGGTTTTATTTATAATGAAACTATTATAACCATTGTAACCACTTTTTTAGTTCAGAAAATCAGTTAAACGTACACTGCATTCATCCGTCGGTGTTGTATTATGACCTGAAACGAGAGATTTCTTCAATTAAACAGCGACTCGTGTCTAGGGATGTAACGATTCCCTTAGCTCACCATGCGATTCACGATGTGATTTTTTCCACACAGACAAATTAGAAATGAACAACTGGCCCTTTATTATTTCTCAAATGCTGCACATTTCTTTTGCAAAATAGCTTTTATGTCAACTAACAAAACTAAACTGAATTTTAAAACAAATTGCAAATAAAATAAAATATGAATGATACAAAAGTCTCTTTAATATAAACAAAATAAGACTTGTGCTTTTTCTAACTTGGATTTTTTTTTAAAAAATTTTAAAGAAATATCTGCATATTCACGTTGACCAAGTTTGCCGTAAACACAGCGGCCCCTGCTGTTCAAAACATGTATTGCGATCCATTTAACATCTCAACCGACTTGAATCGTCACATATTATAATCGATTTTCAACCGGCTCACGGTGAATCGTTACATCCCTACTCGCGTCTAAATTAATGTCACATGCTACACCAACAACACACTCACCTGGAGTTGTGGGTCTTAGAGACGTTGCGGTTGTAATTGTATTGACGTCATTAGTGCAGAAGCAGATGGAGTTTCTCTTTTGAGCGCAGACACAGGTGGTCTTATAACCAAAGCATGCACAGTAATTATTCACACAGTGATGGTGGATAGAATTGGTTGCATAATAAAAGTCGTGCTGACTTATGTCACAGTACAGTCGATACTGAGCGCCAGTGCAGATGTAGGTGTCATTAAAGAGCTGGCACTGACGATAGCAATGTCATTGATGTTATTGTTGTAATTCTCTTAGAGGCAGGAAGACGACGTTGTACCATAACATCTACAGTTGTACTTATCACCATAACAGCGACAGCTATTCCTACAGAAGTGCTGATATCTTGTATAATAAAACCAAGTTGCACTTGTGCTGCAGTACATGCGGTAGTGAACGCCAGTGCAGATGTAAGTGTTGTTGTTGTTATAGAACACACAGTCATAGCCAGTGTTGGGTGTAACTAGTTACTAAGTAATTAGTTACTGTAATTTAATTACTTTTCCCTTAAAAAAGTAAAGTAAGGGATTACTCTTATTTTTCTGTAATTTAATTACAGTTACTTCTGATGTAATTAAACTAAATACTTTGTGTAATATGTGTGTGCAATAGCGGAATTGACATCAAAATTCAAAGTCTAACTTTAAAATCCGTGCTTTAATGTATAATTCTTACATTTGTAATACTTTGGTCAGTTAATAAGAGTACTTTATGTAGTTTAATATTCTTTAATTGAATGAATTAAATAAGCCGTTTCATGCCTATCCTTGAATCACTTAACTAATCAAGGTTGATGTAGGATATAGAAAGTAATTAGTAATAAGTAACTAAATACTTTTTGGAGAGAGTAATTTATACAGTAATCTAATTACACTATTGAATATGTAATTAGTAACTAGTAATTAATTACTTTTTCAGAGTAACTTACCCAACACTGGTCATAGCGAGGACTAACTGCTGGACTGAGAGTGATGCTGTTGGTATTATTACTGCAGAAGCAGGAGGATGTATTACTGGTGCATGTGTTCAGATCACCAATACAGTCACAGCCATCATTTATGCAGCGGTGTTCGGTTTGGTTCCGAAATATTGAGTACAAAAAGTCATGCACACTTGTGTTACAGTACAGCCAGTACTGAGCACCGGTACAGATGTAGGTGTCTTTATAAAGCATAGACTGGACTCACTGATGCTGTTTGCTCATTGGATGTTAAACCTAAAGATGAGAAAGAAAATAAATGAAGCTATAAAAGCACAAGCTATACGAGTGCTTTACTGCAAAGTCTTTCAAGCATATTTAACTCTTGGATATGTTCAGAGCCTACAGAACCTGGCTTTGTATCAGGACAGTAGATGCATGTGATTACACTTACACAGTATAACACAGATGATAGGCAACAGTCCTCTTGAAATATCTGCCAGAAGATGGAAATATGCTCATTTGCATGATGAACTGGTTTTCTTCATTTTAAATTCAGTTTTAATATGTGACCCTGGACCACAAACCCAGTCTTAAGTAGCACAGGAACATTTTTAGTAATAGCCAAAAATACATTGTATGGGTCAAAATGATCAATGTTTCTTTTACGCCCAAAATCATTAGGATATTAAGTAAAGATCATGTTCCGTGAAGATATATTGTACATTTCCTATATATGTAAATATATAAAAACTTTATTTTTGTGAGTAATATGTTAGCGCTAAGGACTTCATTTGGACAACTTGAAAGGCGATTTTCTCAATACTTTGATGTTTTTGCACCCTCAGATTCCAGATTTTTACATAGTTGTATCTCGTCCAAATATCATCCTAACAAAGCTATTCAGCTTTCTGATGATGTAAAAATCTCAATTTCGAAAAATTGACCCTGGTTTTGTTGTCCAGGGTCACATTTTAGTAAAAATAGTAATGTAATAATACAGAATACTGGATTATATTGCAGAATTAAATGTTTTAATAATAACATGGGATTTATATATTGTTCATTCTTTTATTAAATAATTTAATTTGAATTATTCTTAGACAAACATGCTATGCATGCAGATTTCTCTAAATATTTTTAGGATCAGTGTTTCGCTTATTCATTATTGTTATTATTATACAATATCCCTATAAAGAATCTTACCTTTAGCAATGATGGAAACCATTATGAGCAGTGATACATAGACTGTTTTAATCAGGGACAGATATGCAGTTAGAAATACAGTTAGATCTGGATTGTTGCTTCAATACTTGCTGTGGTGTGTGTTGACTGATATTTTAATACACTATAACATTTCTACAGCATAACATGTGCTTAAATTATGTACAAATACAACTATCACAAAATACAAATATCACAAACAGCTATGACTGAAAGCAACTAGACTGAATCTCGATTATTAATGTAAAGTTGATCTTACCTGAAGTGAGTTACGGTACATATGTTGATCTTCATCTGACTAAATGCAAACATTTGTGTGTCACAAGTATTTATAGAGCAGTTATCTGACCATCAGTTTAAAGAGGAAATTGTAACCCATCTGAGCGACTCTATTTCTCCCTGTTCATGTTCATTAAAATATTCAGTTCCTTTTTTTACTTTTGACCACTTCTGTCATTTTACAAAATTACAAAACATGAAAACATGGCTTTATTCAGATTTGTTATTTATTTTGTGATGCTCAAATAAAGAGAAAATGAACATTACTGCACTTTAAATTCATTCATGCATGTTTTCCTTTTAGGACAATAATCTCACATAATTATCATTAAATCATATGTCTGATCCAACAATGCAATCTTTTAAATAAACAAATCAGTGTCTCCAAACCCCTTGATAAATGTAGAATTAAATGAATTATTTACACTTAGATCTGAATGAAGGATACCGTTTGTGTTGTCAAACCAAAGCTGATTGTTGATGTTTGTTGTATGCACAGAGATGAGGAAGTGTTAAAGGCAAGTGTTAGAGGCTGTTTTACATAGATTTCACTATTCTACTATTGTGTCATACTGAACTGAACATCAGCATAATGAGGAAACGTGAACATTAAAACCCTGGTTTCTTTCTTTTTCTCTTCCTTCTCAAATTCAAATTGATAAACTAAAGTATGGGGCCATGTCTTAAATAATGTGAAATGCCACTGTTTTCTCCAGACAAACAAGAAAAAATAAAAGATATACACAGTAAGTATTTGTAAATATAAAAACAAGTATTACTAAACATAAAACATTACCCCCCACCAAATAAAGAGTTTCCTTGTAAATAATCATTTGTACTAGAGATGATTAAAAAACATTCAGACACCTCTGAAGACCTCTGGGACCATGGCATGTATCATGTAAAATAATTGATTCTGCTGTAGTATTTTACTGTAATGACTTTATTACAAATGAAACTTCTGGTCCTCAGCGTTTTTTGGGGGCGCCTTTGATGGTTTTGGATTTGAGTCCGGGGACGAGAGCGCTCATCCACTTCACATACTGCTGTCTGACCTGAACAAGAATGACACGAGAAGAATGAATTTATGTGTCTAACTCTGCTGAAACAGATGAGATGGTTGAAGAGATGGTTAAGACAAGGTGTTTGATAAGTGTCAACTTTAAAATAAAGATCAATTCAATGGATTCACAGCCAGGTGAGAATTAGACTATCTGTTCATCTCAAAAGATTAATGTGGGAGGTGAAGAGATGTCAGAAGATCTTTAGAAGGTGCAAGTGAGTTGTAGTTGTTGTGGACGTGAGAGAGGCAAGAATGAATCTGTGATGACTCACCTCATTATTGAGGAGACAGTAGATCAGGAAGATGAAGGTTCCTTGCTGTGAGTTCAGGATCAGGAAGAGAATCTCCATCATCTTACTGTCTTTAGTGAAGAAACCCAGAATCCAGGGACAACCAAGAACCACAAACTGAGCCAGTGTTTTAAAAACCATAATCCTGAAGAGAGAGAAAGACCAATAATGCTCATGATTCATGTGTTTCTCTCTTTAAAGTGTTTCAGACACAATGTTTCTTACTTGGTTTGTTTCATCCGTGAAACTTCAGGGTTCAGCTTTGTGAGAGTTGAGTTCAGACTGATGATGATTCTGATGAAGAGAATCGAGTTTATCTGCAGGAAAACAATGAAGAAATTATCGCTTTCTTTTCCATTGATTAAAAGTTCATCTTGAAAATGATTGAATCTAAAACATACTGCGAGAATGACGCAAACAGGTCCCAGAAAACTCCAGATGAAGCCTTTCTCCACTTTAATCCAGCATCTGTGAACAGGAAACACTGAATTATTTTGTTAAAACGCTGTGTTAAATAAATCAATATATGTATGTATATATTTTTTCATGAAGCAGTTTTATTTTTTTCTAATCTGAAGAATTAACGTACTCGTCACTGCCATAGCCGTCAGGTACCAATCCGACAGACACGCCCACTACAACCAGAGCAATCACATATCCAATCACAATCAAGAATCTGCTGCTAAGCACCGCCCTCTGTCTGGAGCTGATCTGTGATAGGTTCTTCACGCAGATGTAGAGCAGCACAGCTTCAATGAACATCCACACAAAGCAGGAGAGAAAGAGAAAGTGAAGAAATCCTGACAGCACACCACACAACACCTGAAGAGAGAATATGAAACCGTTCATGTGAAGAGGATTACACATATAAATATGATCTGGAGTAATAAGTGTCACCTGAAGAGGTCTGATGTGTGTGAGGAAGTGTTGTGTGAGGAAGAACAGAAGATGAGCCGACAGCAGACTGATGCAGAGGTTGATTCGAGCCACATTGTTCACTCCAGGTTTCCATCGACAGAAAGCAAAAGTCAACAGAGCCAAACTATTAAACACCAGACCCACCGACACAGCCACCAAATTCAACACTTCCATCAGATGATCATCCTGAGAGAAAACATGAAATGAAAATCATTCTTCATCTTTGTGTCGTCAGACGGTATAAATGTCACGTGTACCTCTGCTGGTGTGCTGCTGGTTTGCATGATGAGAGCGAATGTTGACAGATGAACACATGAACACACAGTGTAGCTGCTGTTTGTGTCTAAAACACAACAACCATCTACAGTCCACTCAGTCATGTTCCAGTACACACACCACACACTCCCTCCAGACACAAGCTCCTTCACATGAAGAGAAAATATTCATGTGTTTTCATTAGTCATTAGTCGTGTTGGGAACAAAGACACCAAACAACAAGAGAAGAACTGACTCGGATGTGTTTGAGGGTGAAGTTGACTGGTTTTGTGAGCTGTCTGTTGGTGGTTTTTGGAAGAGTAGCTGAGATGACAGTGGACATCATGGTTTTAACTGATGTGTCATCTGATGTGTTGAAGAATTCTGCCTTCAGTAGATTCTCCATTGTGTTAAAGCTCATGAACGCCACAGCAGCTGACCCTGCGTAACAGAATACATCGCATTGACAATTTAATGCAAATTTTTATGCATGCATTGAATTATCCACATGGGTGCTTATCATCCTAACCACCCACAAAAACGAGATTTGTATGTTCAATCTCCATTTTCCTCCATTAGAGCAATACTGCGCCATGCACTTAGACCGCAACACTAAACACACACACCTCAATCATGGTAACTTACATCATCCATTAAAAAACATTCTACAAACAACAAAGCACATTTGACAGTGACGACAACAACAGCATCAAGTCAACTAGTACTAACTTTTAGTACTAACCACATAATTGTCTATGCGGCAATGCATGCTGGGAATTTTCATATGTATTTTTTTTAAAATACAGTCAACAAAAATAATCTGTTTTAGCAACGTTGAGCACTAATCTTGTTCAGTATACACAACATGATACACTGAAAAAAAGTGATTCTTGAGGGTTAGTAAATACTAACAATGCAAATGAGTTAAATTTTACTTACATATATTAGGTAGCAAATTAAACTATATGCAAACTCTACTCAATAAAATTGAGGTAACAATTTGCACTCAATTAGAATAATTGTATTGAGTAGATTCAATAAGTTTGCATATAGTTTACTTTGCTACTTAATATGTTTAAGTAAAATTTAACTGATTTGCATGGGTAGTATTTACTAACCCTCAAGAATCATTTTTTTCAGTGTAAATTTACTCTTCCTACTGAAAATAAAATCTTTGTTCAAGTTACTTCATTACATTTGTTGGGAGAACATTTTGAAGCTGGATTTCTTAAGGTGACGTTACACTTTCTGACTTCTGACTGCTTTCTGACAATGTCAATACTGGCTGTGTTGAAGTTCTTTCAATCACACCAATATATTTTTACATACCTGTTTTATTGTTGTTCTTGGCAATCCCAATGAGATCAATGTCCATAGAAGCATGTGTTGTGTCGAGCTGAGGGATTTTATTTAAGGTGACCTGTGGTCCAACCATGAAGACTTGCGCCTCTGATTTATAAAACAGTTGTACTACTTTTATTGAAACTCAAACATCAAAGGTTATTTCTCACATTCTCTCACAAAATTGACTTGAGTAACATTTTATATACTGTAGTTATTGTGTCTCTCTTACCTACAGAATCACGAATAAAACTGACATTGTCAAAAGTGTTTGTTGGCTTCACCAACATGGAGACGAGCTTCTCGCTGGCTTTCAACACCTGGATTCCTTCAGACACTAGTTTCTTGGGGTCACCTGATGATGAGTTGGAAATCTTCTCTGATGTATTAAAGACCAGGTCCAAAAGATTGGTCACATCCTAAGGCAGAAGTGAAAAAGTAAATGGTTACAAAAATGGAACATCAACATTTTATTGTTTTATTTTTTCACATTTCCTTGATGGACCTACAGTTAAAGGGAGAACTGTTATATTCTCTATCTGGTCAAGTAGATTCTGTATACATGAGATTCCCTGTGGACAAAAAACATAACTGCATGTTCAGTATTTTAGTGAAGATCATCATCACTGTCTATAGTGGTTATGACCTTGATGTTGGGGGATGTTTTTTAATAATATATGCTGTTATAGTTCAAGTTCTGTTGTCCACAATATACAAACATAGGCAATTCAAGTAAATATATACAGGTAAAAACACATTATATTTATATTTGCAGTGCTCTTCAAAATGAACAAAATCTTGTTAGCTTACCGTGCAGTTTGTAAGCAGAGATATAATTAAACCTAAAAGTGTTCATAGACACAACGAAAAATTGTGTAACAAATCATAACAATTCAAAAAACATATAAAAATGTATACAATTATGCAAATCATAAAAATAAGATGCCGATGTGTGCATTAATCCAAATATAACTTTAGAAGGCTTAACACTTTATATTACCAGTCGTGGTGATCATTGGCGTGGCAGTTGAGCTTCTAAACTCTAAATGATTCGATGATGTTGTAATTAATAAAAAAGACACAGATATCTTATCAGATGTACAAATGGACATCACATGTAAAACAATATTGAATTATACAATCATCTAAAAAAAAAATACATATATATATATATATATGGGTGCACTTTACATTACCAGTTGTGGTGATCACAGTTGTGTTGTTTGTATATGTTTTGTTAATGCTGTCCACATCTGAAAGATTTTCATATCATGGAATTAATATGCAGACACAAAAATCCCAAATTTGTCCAAGGGAATCATATAATTATTATACAGTTCATTGCATAATCACCTGCACAGTATGCAGAGTTGCAAACAGCTGTTTGAACGAACTCATAGACATAATAATTGTCTGGACAGGCTTTGACTCGAATGAGAATAGGCGGGAAATAACAGCAATTTCCCAAGTGATGGCCACAGACATTTCGGGAAACCACTCCATCCTCAACATTTGGGTGTCCATCACGTAGCCAAAGAGGGACAGTGGTGCCACATTTATTCTCATCAACACATGTTTCTGGCATTCGAACGCTCCAGACATCTAGGAAAAGTCGATACCAGCCGACCCACTTGCCAGTGTCACATAATGAGTCGACGGAATAGTTGGTAGATCTTCTTGGATCATTCAGCACAGTGTAGTTGTAGCAGGGGTCAACAGAGAGATTATCTAGTGAATAAAAGTATTGAAAAAAATTCTAATAATTTGTTGGTGCTGTTAAAAAAAGACATTGAAAAGTAATCTTCCCAGTCAACAATTTGATGCCACAGTAATGTTACCTTCAGCTTTTAGAATACTCACGATGAGGTCAAAATGTAACCACACAGCAAACTCACTGTGTGCTCAAACTGTGATCTAACTCTTGTACTGTGATCTTAGAGGTTTAGACCATTGTGTTGATGAGTGTTTGCTTTAGTTGAGCTCTTGACTCTACAGTGTTTGATTACACTTTCTCTGCTTCATGCTGCAATGCATGCTGGGAGTCATGAAAGAGTTTTATACTATGATTTTACCCAGCATGCATTACAGCACAAAGCTTTCGTTGGTAGACTGTCAACGTTGTTGAGTTTTGTATGCCGATTCTTAATGTCTGTGTGTTTCTCAACTAATCTCCTAATGACGTTATAGCATATGACGATTTAAGAAATTCTTCCTAACATCTCACTACTCGGCCTCAAACAGTAAAATGATGTAAAAATGCTAACTAGACTAAAAATAATTAAGTGAATCACTATGACCAGTTAGCCAGCATACTCAGATCGGGCTTATTTCAAGTTCTTTGCTACAACAATTGGGCTTCGTACAGTAACAATGACAGGAGGTAAAGAAAAACTAGCACATAAAAGTGGAGGGTGAAGAGTCCAGCTAAAGCAAACACTCATTACCATAATGGTGACTAAATAATATAAATTCACATTGAGCTCACATATTACTCACACTGTCACAGTATGAGAAGGGTGTGACATCACTGTGATCATCCCATGCAATTGAGCTGGGTTGACTGGGTTGGAAACACTGTAAAATCCAATTATACATGCATTTTTATATAAAACTGTTGGGTTATTGCAAGCCATCATTGGTTTAAAGAACTGTTGGGTTAATTAACCCAGAGAACGTTTATATTTGACCCAACAATGGGTTAAAACAACTCAACATAGGTTAATTTATAACCCAACGATGGTTTGAAATAACCCAACATTTCTTAGTGTAGATAATCCTATGTGCGATTTGTAATCAGAATCAGAATCAGAATCAGAAGAGCTTTATTGCCAAGTGTGCTTGCACACACAAGGAATTTTCTTTGGTGTTGGAAGCTTCTAGTACAGACATTCAACACAATGACAATACAATATAATACGATTTACAGTCTAAAACATTCTAAATTGTGCATATATAAAATAAAGACTATTTTACAGAAAATGGGGGATAATAACATATAAGAGACATTGTACAGGGTAGTATATAGTAGAATAAACATATTAACAGATTGTTTGTACACTTGTGCAAATGGATAATTTAGTAAGTGGAGGTAGTGTTATATACATGTATACATAAGATGTAGATATAATAAGGCACTATAGTGCACACTATAGGAGTAGTGGAAGTGGAATATTGCTCTTAAGGAGCAGTTATCTGTTTAGGAGGGAGATTGCCTGGGGGAAGAAGCTGCTTCTGTGTCTGGAAGTCCTGGTGTTTGGTGCTCTAAAGCGCCGGCCAGAGGGCAGCAGATCAAAGAGTTTGTGTGCTGGGTGTGTGGAGTCAATGATGATTTTTCTTGCCCTGTTTTTCACTCTGGAATCGTACAGGTCCTGAAGTGTGGGCAGAGGAGCACCAATAATTTTCTCAGCACTACGAACTGTCCGTTGTAGTCTTCGTAGGTCTGATTTGGTGGCCGAGCCATACCAATGTTTGCTTTAATGTTTGCTTCTTTAACATCTCTATCTAAAACATAAAATTATGATATGCAGGTCAATTGCAGAATTACTTTCGGTAACACTTTAGATTACAGCCCACAGTGTACCGCATAATTAACCAGAATTTGCATCATAATCAGTAAGGCGATATTAAAAGTCGCCTGGCCTCACTGCGAAGAGCAGAGAGCTTGAGAAAGCAACATAAAAAAGGAGCTAACCAGGACCGCTTTCTAAAGAGATCCTTACAAGTTAGTCAGTAGCATCTTTAGCAAGGATAAAACCCTTAAAGTATCTGTAACAGATCTTGAGGAACACCTACGGAAAACGTATTCTGACAATCATGAGCCAATCTCCATTCCAGAGGACATGCCACCAATTCATCTACCAGAACACCAGATGGACTCAAGGCCCCCTAAATGGAGCGAAGTTGAGAGTGCAGTAAAACGGGCAAGATCAGCGTCAGTTCCTGCACCCAACGGTATACAATACAAGCTCTACAAGAAAGCTCTTGAAGTGTTGAGGAACCTTTGGAGATTAATGGCTGTGGCATGGAAAAAGCAGGTGATACCAAAGGTCTGGAGATGGGCAGGAGGCATACTGATCCTCAAGGAGAAAAACTGCTCAACTATTGACCGGTTTTGCCAAATTAGCCTCTGGAATGTGTAAGGTAAGATTTTCTTCAGTGTTGTGGCCAATAGACTCTCGGGATTTCTGAAGAGTAACAACTTCATTGACACTTCAGTACAGAAGGCAGCAGAGGTGGGAGCAAAGTCAAGTCTCAAGTCTTGAGACTTGACTTGCTCCCACCTCTGGAAGGCAGGCATAGGGGGTTACTCTGGATGTTTGGAACCTGCGAACATCATCTGGCACCAGATGTGGTTTTTCTAGATCTTGCCAATGCCTTTGGATCAGTGCCACATGAGCTGCTGTGGACAGCCTTTGACTTCTTCCACGTTCCAGAGCAGGTAACAAAGCTGATTAAGGCAAATTTTCAGGATCTCCAATTCTGTATTACCACAATTAAAGGATAGTACCACCACGTGGCAACAGCTGGAGGTTGGCATAATGGCAGGTTGCACAATATCACCACTGGTTTTCACAATGGCAATAAAATCCAGGCATCGCGTTTGGTGGTTGGAGGAGAACGTTTTAAAAATGGGTTGCGCCTACCTCCAATCAGGACATACATGCATGACATGGCAACCATCACAACAACCAAAGCATGTACAAAGCGGCTGCTGGAAAAGCTCCGGGAGAACATTAGTTGGGCACAAATGGAGGTCAAACCCAGCAAATCCCACAGCATTTCTATTGTCAAGGGCAGGCTTACCAATGACAGGCTCTGTATAAAGGGCGAGCCCATACATACGGTCATGGAAAAGCCCATCAAAAGCCTTGGGCGGTGGTACACCACTGACCTTAAAGACGCCGAACAGTTGGAACAACTCAGGCAAGTGACAGCCAGTAGACTGAAGAAAATCAATAATACAGCTCTTCCTGGGAAACTGAAACTCTGGTGCTTCCAATTTGGCTTGTTGCCATGCCTGATGTGGCCAATTTAAATGTATGAGTTCACGGTGTCTCACGCCAAGAACCTGGAGAGATTGGTGAGTACACAAGTGAGGAAATGGCTTGGGCTACCAAGATGCCTTAGCATCATAGGGCTGTGCGGGAATGGAGCTCTCTCTCTTCCCATTTCAAGCCTTGTGGAGGAATATCAATGCACCAAAACAAGGTTAGAGATGATGCTCAAAGAATCTTGTGATCTCTGTGTAAGAGATGCTGCTCCAACAGTAGCGACAGGGAGGAAATGGAACCCAACAACAGCGGTAGCAGATGCGAAGGCAGCCTTCAGATATAGGGACATCGTGGGACAAGTTCAACATGGCAGATGGGGACTTGGTTTGGCATCAACCACACCCACATGGTGAAAAGCGACACCAAAGGAACAGCGTCACCTGGTAGTGGAGGAGGTTCGTCATCAAGAGGAAACAAGTAGATGCGCCAGAGCGGTCTCTCAAGCCCAGCAAGGCCGCTGGATGAGGTGGGAAAGCATTGAACGGCGCAAAATCACTTGGAGTGAGCTGTGGAGTATGGATTAAACAGGCTAAGTTTTATCACAAGAGCTACATGTGCTGCCCTCACCAACAAATCTGCATGTTTGGTATGGACAGGATCCAGCCTGCCACCTGTGTGCAGCTCCAGCAAACCTTAAACAAGTTCTTGTGGGTTATAAGAAGAGCTTGACAGGGGAGATACACATGGCACCACAATCAAGTACTAAAGTGCTTGGCTGCAGCAGTAGAGACCAAGAGAGTGGCAGCTAATGCCATCCCCCAAAAGGCCCAGGCTAACTCGCTAAAAAGCCAACCCTTTATTTGGGAGGGGCAGAAAACCCTTAACCCCAGATTCAGGTTTGCCGAGTATAGCCAGGGATTTGGGAAATGCGAGTTGATGTAAACCACAGACTTACATACCCCTTGGAAATCGCAGCGACCAATCTGCGGCCGGACATGGTTCTGTGGTCCAGCTCCAGTAGGACAGTCATCATAGTTGAGTTGACTGTACCTTGGGAAGAGGCCATTAATGAAGCATTTGAAAGAAAGAATCTCCGGTATGCCAACTTGGCAGCGGAGGCTGAACATCGGGGATGGACAGTGAAAGTGTTCCTGGTGGAAAGGCTGCAGGGGCTTTGTTTCAAATTCCACTACAAGGCTGCTTAAGGAAGTGGGGATAACAGGACAGGCCCAACGGACAGTAGTCAAAGAACTTGCCACTGTTGCTGAGAGAGGCGGCCACTGGCTGTGGTTGAAACGGAAGGAAACAATACACTGCAAAAAATGACTTTGTTGCTTAGTATTTTTGTCTTGTTTTCCAGTATAAATGGCAAAAAATTCTTGAATCAAGATGCATTTTCTTGATGAGCAAAATGACCTAACAAAATAAGTCTTGTTTTTAGACAAAAAATATGAAATTTCAGTGAATTTGTGCTTAAAACAATGGTAAAGTGGTAAGCAGCAGCAGTTCTTTTTTATTATGTTAGGAATGTTTACGGCTGCACCACATAGGGAATAAAGCTAGATTAGACCGACGCGACCATGGATTAAGAGCACATCTTCACATAGCTGACCAAATTAAAATGTATTTTTATATTGCATAACAGAAGAGTTTCAAATAATCAAAGCTGCATCAGTCAAATAATACAAGCATAAACAAAAGTTAAGATTATATTGATTAGATAGCCTACATAATGCATGTTACGTTTATGTATATTTATTTTACATTTAAAAGTAAAGTTACAATATCTATTTATATTATCATCTGCGCAACCGTGCCGTTGCCTTTCTTTGATGACGTTGCAGGGCATTCCAATTAAGGTTTTTTTGTCAGTAAAGTCCACTTCAACGGATATCCCGTGCTCAGGGAGTAGGGAGCAGTGAACACTGTGTAGGAACCCTATCAAATGGAATGCAACTTAACACTAGACAACACAGGGAAACACAGACAGGGATCATGGCAGACATAACGTGGCACCAGATTTGAAAATCGGGAAACACAGCAGAAACTGGAAGACAGCAGACGATGATCGCTTTTGCGTCTGTTCCTCATACAAATCGATTGTTTGACCTCGGTAAACTTGGAATATTTGTTTTATGTTATAAATGGGTTACGTTACTTGCTCAAAATGCCTGAATATGTGTGTATGTGTAGCCCAATGTAAATACACTTATCACGACACTTTAAAATGAAAATCAAACCACAACACGTGCAATCATTGGAAAATAATACCCCAAAATACTCATTAAATTATGGCGGATTTGCGTGCAGCTGGGAGAGGCGCTAATTTAGTAAACTCTTGTGTTTGTCGTATTTTAGGAAGGGAAAAACGACACACACAGTTGTGTGGGTTGAAGGATATGTTAATGTATACACTTACACGGCATAACAGAGACGATGATCAACAGAGCCATTGTAACATCTGAAATATAATACAAACACACATTAATAACAAGGAAATCAAGAACTGATGTATAATGATGATAAAATGAAATTTTTTTTTTTTTTTTAAGTATGAAATAAATCACTCAGCAATTATATCAATAGTGACAGCTGCCTTTAAATGCAAATCATCACAATAACACAAACTTACTTTTATGAAGGGTGGATGACATTTTAGACAGGCCAGTATCTTTATATTTGATCAACAAACACCACTTGAGTGCCTTTAAAGACAAAAGAAACGTTTTGTTTACATCAGTGTAACAGACTCGCTCCAGCTTTTACCCAGATAGCAAATTGTTGCACCTTAAATTACACATAACTGGTATCACACATCTTCCTATTCTTTTTATACGACTTTTATACCATTATCAAGCTGTTAAATGCAGCTTTTCCAGGCTGACCAGACTAACCACTATTGGTTATTTTAAAAGTTATATATATAAAAAAAAAATGCCCGTTCGTGACGTTTGAAAATAGTTTCTTACTTTAAAACCGAAAGTAAACAGCTTTTCCTTGCAGAAGGTCTGCATTTGGTAAAAATGAGGTAAACATTTTTCAAATTCACAAGTCATTTTCTCATGTGGCGAGTAGCCATGTAATAAGAGGGATAATGTACAAGCAGCCGGCTGTTATCGCAAAATAAACCCCTTCAGTGTGATAAAAGACCCTCCGCTTCGCGTTTCTGCCATAACCACCGGCTGCCTGTACATTATCCCTTCCTTAGGCCATTAACGCAACATCCGTTTTTTCAGTTATCATTGTCTAGCGTTACATTATATAATCACACACTTATATAAAGGCCTTTAAACTATTTAGGCGCAATTTGAAATGGTTGTATTGACACGTCCGTATGGATTGACAGCTTCTGGCTGTGGAACACGGCTCAACGCGACAGCGTCTGGTGTACACATGGGCTAAAGGCTGCGTCAGAATCTGTCAGACAGCGCACCGGTATTTACTTCTCTTTCATGCTTGAATAAACAAAAACACACAAGATTATGCCAGAAAGCACATTTTGTCTAGTATTTTCGCAACACAAAATCCTTGGGACCCATCATACGGGCACACGGCTTCTCCTATCACTGTTATGCTGACGACACCCAGATTTACATCTCGTTTCACCCAGACGATACCACTGTAGCAGCTTGAGTTACAGCCTGCCTAGAGGACATCTCTGCTTGGATGAAAGAGCATCCCCTCCAGCTGAACCCTACCAAGACAGAACTACTCGTGTTTCCGACACAGCTAAATGACTAAATGTAAACGTAATGTATGTTATAACACACATGTTGTGGCGAAGGGAACTAAGATCCAGTGGGATCAGAAAACAAACAACCTCCAACAATCATTTTTTTGAGTGTATGCTTTGTTAGCAACTTGTAACAATACTCTTATGCAGTTTACACAAAACAATAAATTTACTCTTCCTACGAAAAACAGTTTTAAGTAAATGTTTTACACTGTATTATAATGTTGCTGGTCATCATTAGATTTATTATCAGAATAAACCAGATCTTACCTGGGTCAATGTGGTCCACGCCCAAAAGTAACATGAAAGTTGAGAGAATATTTGTGTTTGTCAGTGTTTGAAATGCATCTGTTCATCAGCCTGATGAGGAAGTAAAAAATCTCCCCTTTCCCTCGTCAAATTCAAATTCAAATGCAAAGACACACAAAAGCACAAAAGGTGTGTGTGGGGGGGGGCGGGTTGGTATGATAGGATGATTTTAGGGGCCCTGGTCACACAGAATGCTCACAGAAGATGCCCCATACTGTTCTTTATGTATGGCATTGGGCCAGGAATACTGTGAAAATCTGGAGTTGAAAAAATTGAAAGTTTAACAGCAAACTTCTGGACATTTTTCAGCTTACTCAATTTTTTATACAAAAAAATATTTTTAAATAGTGCACTATGGGGAAGAAGTGAATGAAAACGAGTGAGCGTTTTCAGACACTGACGTATATAGCTTGCATTGGACAGTGTCGCGTACATTCATCATAAACACAACAATTCAATTATATTGCACCTGTGTGGCTTTATAGGTTGTTTGTGAAATTGTAAAGTTTGTTTTCTCCCTATTCATCATGTTTATTGTTTCAGTTTATAATAACAAAACAACTGTTTGTCGTGTTTATTATTATAACATTTAATTCAATTATTTAATATACTTAAAAAAAAACACTACTGTGTCTCACATTAATTTAATGTGTCAACAAGAACAAACACTGTACAAATATGCGTTAACTGTCAGTGATTCTAATCGGACAACTGGTGTTGTATCATGGGAAATAGCAGAGGTGGGAGCAAGTCAAGTCTCAAGTCTCAAGTCAAGTCAGTGGTTTACCTCAAGTGTTCTCAATCCTGATCCTCAGGAACCCCCTGACAGAATGTTTTAGATGTGTCTCTATATAAAACACCTGATTCAACTCATCTGCTAGTTACCTTAGATATCAAGAGAGCAGATGAAAACCACTGAATCAATGTTCATAATGGTTGATGTGTCAATGTTAATGGAGTTAAATCAATATCACTGTTGCACCTGAAATTAATGTTGAAACGATGTTGAGATTTCAACAAACCACCATTATTGTGATCAATGTTTGCTTTAGTTGGGACCTTGACTCTTGAACTCTAAGGTTAAGTTTTCAATGTCTGTAATAACAGTGTGTTAAATACATTTGATAACTCAATGAAAACTACCCGTAATCCATAAGAATCATCTGACAGTAGTTGTAATAATCTCAGTATTTGTGTTGTTTTCTTAACTTCTTGTGATGTTAATCCAGTGTATTAATTGTACGGCTAGCCTCCTCTTACTATTTAAAAGAAATTACTCCAAAAAATCTTTGCTCACTGAATCAATTAGACATGAAGAATCAGCGTATGAAACTCAAAAATGGTGACAATGAACAAAAGAAAGCTTCATGCAGCAATGCATGCTGGGTAACATCATAGTACAAAACTCATTCATGGCTCCCAGCATGCATTGCAGTTGATCTGAATTAGTTTAATGATTGTCACCATTGTTGAGGTTTGTGATTGACATAAACCTTATGAAGTATTATTGCTCATCTTTATTACAAATCAACACCCATCAAAGAAACTAAATTCTGCCACTTTAAAACATATTCTTTATGAATGCAACAAGTGTTCTAAGCGAAACACTGTTATGAGCAATGCAAGAGAAAATTTAACTTAACCAAAGTCGGAGATCAAGGTCCCAACTAAAGCAAACATTGATCACAATAATGGTGGTTTGATGAAATCTCAACATCTTTTCAACATTAATTTCAGGTGCAAAAGTGATATTGATTTAACTCCATTAACATTGACACATCAACCATTATTGTCATTGATTCAATGGTTTTCACCTGCTCTCTTGCTATCTGTGTAACTAGCAGATGAGTTGAAACAGGTCATCATCATATTCTCTCTGGGAAATAGTGAGCGAGCGAGCAAGTGAGTGTCCATTGCATGTACACTCAAAATCCGAGTGCATTGTGGGTAAAAAGTAGTGAACCAATGGGCAAATAAACTGCATTCAGATCATTCAACTCAATTTGTTTCAAACAGTCTCACTCCTATTTCCATGTAAAAACTCAAATTAGATAGTTTTAAGTTTGTTTGTACAGAAATCACCTGGCAGGCAGTATCAGACGTTCAAAAGACAAGATGTAATAAAAACGTGCATTCTTGGCTTCACATGGGACGTCTTATCAACGTCGATAAAGACGTAGAAAAGACATCTTTTGGACATGCCTTTGCTCGGTGGGAAAATATTATTTTGATCAGGAACTGAAGCGAGACAGACAGAAAATGAGGGGGAGGCCAGTTCCATTCTGCCTTTATCTCTCTAATCTTTTCCTGCTTAAGTCCTGTAACATTCATGCAGGGTAAAGTCCCTCTACTCTATGGTTTGGAATCATAATTTGAATACACATAGAACACCAAAGTCAAAGCACAACAAACAGCTGTTGCATTAAACAGAAAAATTAAAATACAAAAGATACAAAGGTACAAAAGTGTCATCCTTAAAGATACCCAGTCAACACGTGAGGTCACGCGATGATCACAGAGATGTCACACCATTCTCATACTGTGACAGTGTGAGTAATATATGAGCTCAATGTGAATTTATTTTATTTAGTCACCATTAAGATGATGAGTTTTTGCTTTAGCTGGACTCTTCACCCTTAACTTTTCTCTGACCATATTATATCACCTGTGTTTAAACACATTGCATTGGCAAAGAACTCTGAATTCAAACACAAAATGTGTTCTTTATCAAGCTTGCCATTATAACAGTGTGAATGTACCACACTAAAAACCAAAAGTTAAAGATGAGGTGACATGCGGTTTCATGCATTCTGACTTTTTTACACTGTTAAACGCGCTGGTTTCTTAAGCTTAACATGGCCAACTTGTCAAAAAACAAATCAACAGACATCAACAATCAGTATATGAATCGCAATAATGATAACAATAAAAAAAACTAAGTGCATGCTGCAATGCATACTGGGTAACATCATAGTACAAAAATCCATGACTCCCAGCATGCATTGCAGCATGAATACATTTTGCAACAATCTTTAATCTTTTGTCACCATTGTTGATGTTTGTATATATTGCGTATGAGTAGTGGTGTCTCAATTCCTTAAAAAAATCTAAAAGATGTTGACTGTTTTAAAAAATATGATATAATATTATAATAATTTTATAGTAACTTTTCTCAAACAACGTTTAAATAAGTTTCTGAACGTGAACAGTCTACTCAGTGTTTTAGCGGAATGAAATCTCAACAAACCACTTTTATTGCACAATAGCAAAATTGACAGTAAATAAAAATAAAATATATCAATGAAGTATCATCAATAACATTTTCAAAAATGATTGGTGCTGTTTCCCAGATAGGGATAAGATTAATCGAGGATGCCTTAGTTAATATGGACATTAAAGTCATTTTTATAAGTACATCACTGATGTGCATCTCGAGTGTCTGAACAGTAACACCAGGTATTTTGCTGCGATGGCAAGTAAAATCTTAAACTTTGACTGTGCTGAGGTTGTATTTCAGTGCAATTTTATAATAACAATAATGATAGTTTGTGCCTTTAATTTCCAGAACATGAACAGTCTACTCCTCAGTTTTTATTTTAGGTGCAATAGCTTGGGGTCCATGGAAGACAGCTCTCATCCACTTCACATATGCAGTCTGACCTGAACAAGAAGAGAAGAGAAGAGAAGAGAAGAGAAGAGAAGAGAAGAGAAGAGAAGAGAAGAGAAGAGAAGAGAAGAGAAGAGAAGAGAAGAATGTGTTCCTCAGACCACTCCAGTCCACGTGTCTTCCCACCCTGAATGTTTTGGATGTCTCCCTAAATAACGCATGAACAAGTTAATGAGTTAAATTAGGTTGAGTTAAGAAATAAATCATCACTTCATTATCTCATTAATGATGAACACCTGCTGTTAACAAACACAATCAGTGAAATAAACCATGAACAATAAGAAGTCACCCTAATAGTGTTTAGGGCATATATCCCGACCACACAGACAGTATACGGTATAGCTGCAGAAAAAATTAAGAGACCAATTAAGAGACCAGATGATTGTTGCCTTTTATGTAGTAATTGTGCGCGTTTGATTTTATTGATGTTTTACGCATTGATAAAGCGGTTATGTAAACTGGACATAAATCGAAGCCTATAAAGAAAGCGGGCTAAGAACATTCCCCATCACTGAACGATCACTGACTTCTGTTTAATTTCGTAAAAAAAAACCTCCTAAACTAAACTCTTTTGCACAGTGTGTCGCTACCACCTGCAGCATGAATTGGGGTGTTTATGGAGGGAGGGAGACAGATTTATTTTTGAAGCGGGAGCTACGGAAGATGGAGCTTTCAATCATTACTGAAAGTCAATAGGTTAAAATCTAGCCTATATATTGCAAGCAAATAGCTGTTGGGTAACAGCACAAAATAAGACCGCAAAAAATCTGATTTTACTGGACAATTCATTTTACATGCTTAATTTTACATACGTGCAGTGCGCCTAAAATTCCTTTGCACATTACTTTGCTTCCACCTGTAGCATGTAGCATGCTTCTTTGTTACAAACTAAAGCCGCTCTTGTGAGTGAAGAGTGACGTTTCTTTCAGCCAATAGAAAATACAGCAATTTTTGGTTTTATTTTGTTATTCTCATTGGGTGGGCAAGACAATGAAAATGAAAATGCCTCAGTAAAAAACATGACTGGAGTGCATCTTGAGACAAAGCAATGGCACTGGCATATTTAAAGGTATGCCAGTGCACGTTATTTTCAGTTAAGACAACTCAAACTTTCATTTTAGTCTGGGATAGTCTTAAGCCTTGTCTGTGAAACTGGGCCTATATGTTCTATATTCTTTGGCTTTTGTTAAGTCCTGAATAAATGAACCAACTTAAGTATTTTTCTGACTTGGCATTCTTTCATTTTATGGTGTTAAAATTGAAGGTCTTGTGTGAACCTTTATGGAAAATATCGATGGTTGAAGTGAAAAGAGCTGGGATAGAGGAAAAGGAGATTTCTCATTGATCATTTATTTATTTATTTTTTTTAAAACTTTGTTACGTTCTCTCCGAAACCACTAGACTAAAAAGGGTTCGTAACACTACTGTGAGAACAGACTGCTCCATATACTTTCAAATGGCTCTTCCGATACTTTGGTGTAGTCTGCGCAGTCGAACACATCTCTTACCAGTAGGCATACAGGTAGCATCATTTAAGGTGAATAACTTTCATGTTACAGTTCAATTTCAGGGTGCAAAGACTGACAATACTCTTAAAGAAAACATATTTTCCTCTAAATTAACTATCAATAATATATTAAATCATTTAATATAGATTTGGAAATAGAGTGGTATATTAGTTAAAATAATATATACAATATATTAAATAAAACAAAGAATTGACACTTCATACATTAAGAAATAGATTTTAATCATTTAAATTATTATACATATATTTATATTATATTGCATTATATATTTTTGTTTCATAATGTAAGGAATTTTGCAATGTATAATAAATCTGTATTACAGGCAGTTTAACAAAGCGTAACCGCTTTGCTTCATTTTTACTTGCTTTTACGTTTGTGCTCTGTTCATTTGTATGCAAACAATGACTCTTTTACTGCTATAGCACAAAATTGTATACAAGATATTTGTTCTCAAAATATACCAGACTGATGCATTTACCTTGAAAATGTAAAAAAAAATTACTGGGAAGAAGATGTTGTAAATTAATTCTCACAATGATTTGTGCGATGTTTTGAATACGCTTAAGAAATGTTCTCTATAATATTTCTTTAAATGTATGTATTTGTACATACAGGACATGTTTCTGTGTGTTGTGCACACTATGCCCCCTTAAAAAAATGGGTGCATGACGCTCCTGCTGGAGGGTCAGTGATCTGCATAGTATCTGCTGCATTGCAGACACCTCGGATTTGGGATGTTTTCCACCTCATCCCAGAAATCATTTTTGAAACGGCTCTTTTTTAATGTTAATAAAAACTTAATCAAGTTAATGAATGATTGATAACAATAATGTTTTAATGGTATATTTATTCAATTGCTGTGTAAGACTCCTAGAACATTTATTTTATCTGCAATACCAGCATAGCTCATATTTTGCATTTTTCAAAACTACACTGTGCATCACACTTAATATTTACCAGAGGTGTATAGTACTTGAGTATTTTACTCTCAGGGATCAAGTATCTTTACTTTTGTTTACTAGTGTTTTTACTTTGGAAATGTTTTACTTCCATACATTATAAAGCATGGCATATATCATACTTTTTACTCAACTGCATTTGAAAACTGCATGGCAATTTTTACATTTAAAAAAAGTACATTAAAAGTCAAAGTTCTTTCTTATTTTTACTCAAGTAATTCACTCAACAATCATTTTACTTGAGTAAAAGTAAGATAGTAGATTTTTAATGTTCTTAAGTATTTAAGGTAAAAAACATATAAAAAATTGTTTTATGAAATGTGGTGGATTAAACTAAATATGTATATGCTTTATAATGTGGTGAAGTAAAATTTCCCAAAAGGAAAAACACTAAAGTATATAAAGATACTCGATAAATGTACTTGAGTAAAATACTTCAGTAACTCATATCATTCTGGATAATATTTAGCATTATGATAACTCAACTACACCCAATTACAAGTTTTCTGTTCTGTCTGGTCTCAATATGGTCTAAATATTCGTATTATTATAAAATGCAAACTGGAAAAAGTGAACTGGAAACTTTCTGACCTAAACAGATCATTTTTATTCTTTTTTTTCACTAAGTCACGTGTTGTCTTACAAACATGAAAGACTTTAAAATATTATTTATTTTAAATTATTCTTCTGAAAATGTTATAATAAATACAATAACATTTAAATAAAAATATAATCAATAAAAACAAATATAGTTTATATAATATATAATAAATAAAAGTGTATAAATATTTTACACTCTGAAATCATAATTTTAATCCTGAATTAAAATGTAATTTAATTTTCACCATGAGAAAAGGAATGATTAGATTTACATAAAAAGTATAGACAGATGTAAAGTAAGGCTTATATAACACGTTCTTCACTAACATTAAGGCCTGAATCTAAAAAGAGAGAGAAAGAGAGAGAGCATGAAAGATATAAACTTATTGATTCTGCTAGTTGCGTTTTACTGTAATGAATAAAGTCACGTTTCTAATAAAGAATAACTTCAGTAAGTGATTGACTATCAGTCTGGTCCTCAGCGTTTTTTGGGGGCGTCTTTGATGGGTTTGGATTTGAGTCCGGGGACGAGAGCGCTCATCCACTTCACATACTGCTGTCTGACCTGAACAAGAATAACATGAGAAGAATTAATTCATGTGTTTAAACTTTACATTTTAGAAACCTAGATTAAATGTAGGGCTGGGTAAAAATTTTTTAAATAGTTTTTTTTCCGGATTTATTTCTGAAAACGTTGAATTGGCCTACAAAATCTGATGAATGTGAATGTTATCACTCATCTTCTCCACTAGATGTCACCTTCTTCACAAATCCCATTCAAATGAAACATTCAGCATTTCAGATGTTTACAAGCACAACAACTGGTAGGGATGGGCATGTATTTCAAATGCAAAATACTTAACCCTTAACATGCACAGGGCCCGTGGGTGGGTTAACACTTAATATTTGTTGAAACTCACCATCATGGTGATCAGAGTATAGCGTGGTATAATTTTGATGTGGAGAAAGATATGTGATAACAGGATGCAAATAAAAAATGAAACTACAGGAGAGTTTAGAATCACAGAGACATGAAGAATCAGTGTATGAATCTCAACAATGGTGGAAAAACAATGACAGAAAACCTCATGCTGCAATGCATGCTGGGTAACATCATCGTACAAAACTCATTTATGCTCCCAGCATGCATTGCAGCATGATGTTTTCGTTTGTTGTTTTTCACCATTGTTGAGATTCATACACTGATTCTTCATGTCTGTGTGATTCTAAACTCTCCTGTAGTTTCAGTTATAATTTGCATGCTGTTATCACAAATCTCCCTTCACATCAAGATAATACCACACTATAACGTTCTTTCAAGATAAGCACACAATGCAAGAACAGTGAATCAAGCTACTTTTCAATAGCCATCACCATTTGATTGGATGCTTATTTTCATTGGCAAAACAAATGTACTTTAAAAGCACGCAGTGACAGAATGCCTAAAGAACTTCAACATTTAAACATCTAGAGTCGAGAGTCTAACTCAAGGAAACACTGATCACCATGATGGTGAGTTTTAACTTAAATAAAACACATTTTAAGTGTTAACCCGCCCATGGGCCCTGTGCATGTTAAGGGTTAAGTATTTTGTATTTGAAATACATGCCCACCCCTGACAACTGGACAGATGACAAGAACAAGGCAATAATCCTAGAGCAATGGTTCTCAAACTGGGGGCCGGGGCCCCAAGAAGGATCCAGGGAGGCCACAGATTTTGTGGCATTTATGAAATATAGAAGCTTATCATAGATTTTAGGCAATCAAACATCAGAAAAATGACACCACCAACCAAAAGAATTGAGGTTCCAGCATTGTATAACTGAATGTTTTTGGTTTAATTAAAATTCTAAGTTTAAGATTATACGTCTTTATATGGGGGGCCACAAAGCGATGCACTTAACACAAAGGGGGCCTTACAACGAAAAAGTTTGAGAACCACTGCACTAGAGAACCAAGACATCACCAAAATCACATGCTTTACCCTTACAAAAAGGAACCATGGTTTGAAACTTTAAAATCGAGCTCAAGCATGCAGAATTTGTACGTCCGGTTTGCAACACCAGAGTTGTCCTGAGGTGGCGCTGCGCTTCTTGTCCTGCGTGCCACCACTTTACGTGACGACTCACCTTATTATTGAGGAGACAGTAGATCAGGAAGATGAAGGTTCCTTGCTGTGAGTTCAGGATCAGGAAGAGAATCTCCATCATCTTACTGTCTTTAGTGAAGAAACCCAGAATCCAGGGACAACCAAGAACCACAAACTGAGCCAGTGTTTTAAAAACCATAATCCTGAAGAGAGAAAGACCAATAATGCTCATGATTCATGTGTTTCTCTCTTTAAAGTGTTTCAGACACAATGTTTCTTACTTGGTTTGTTTCATCCGTGAAACTTCAGCGTTCAGCTTTGTGAGAGTTGAGTTCAGACTGATGATGATACTGATGAAGAGAATCGAGTTTATCTGCAAAAAAAAAACAGTGAAGAAATTTACACTTTTTTATCTTATTGAATAAAACATAATGAACAGAAAACGTACCGCAAGAATCAAACAAACAGGTCCTAGAAAACTCCAGATGAAGCCTTTCTCCCCTTTAATCCAGCATCTGTTCATTTTTTATAAAAAAATTAATGAATGAGAAAAACTGCTTTTATTTTTTTATTTTAATTAATCAAAAAAACGTACCTGTCACTGCCATAGCCGTCAGGAACCAATCCGACAGACACGCCCACTATAACCAGAGCAATCACATATCCAATCACAATCAAGAATCTGCTGCTAAGCACCGCCCTCTGTCTGGAGCTGATCTGTGATAGGTTCTTCACGCAGATGTAGAGCAGCACAGCTTCAATGAACATCCACACAAAGCAGGAGAGAAAGAGAAAGTGAAGAAATCCTGACAGCACACCACACAACACCTGAAGAGAGAATATGAAACCGTTCATGTGAAGAGGATTACACATATAAATATGATCTGGAGTAATAAGTGTCACCTGAAGAGGTCTGATGTGTGTGAGGAAGTGTTGTGTGAGGAAGAACAGAAGATGAGCCGACAGCAGACTGATGCAGAGGTTGATTCGAGCCACATTGTTCACTCCAGGTTTCCATCGACAGAAAGCAAAAGTCAACAGAGCCAAACTATTAAACACCAGACCCACCGACACAGCCACCAAATTCAACACTTCCATCAGATGATCATCCTGAGAGAAAACATGAAATGAAAATCATTCTTCATCTTTGTGTCGTCAGACGGTATAAATGTCACGTGTACCTCTGCTGGTGTGCTGCTGGTTTGCATGATGAGAGCGAATGTTGACAGATGAACACATGAACACACAGTGTAGCTGCTGTTTGTGTCTAAAACACAACAACCATCTACAGTCCACTCAGTCATGTTCCAGTACACACACCACACACTCCCTCCAGACACAAGCTCCTTCACATGAAGAGAAAATATTCATGTGTTTTCATTAGTCATTAGTCGTGTTGGGAACAAAGACACCAAACAACAAGAGAAGAACTGACTCGGATGTGTTTGAGGGTGAAGTTGACTGGTTTTGTGAGCTGTCTGTTGGTGGTTTTTGGAAGAGTAGCTGAGATGACAGTGGACATCATGGTTTTAACTGATGTGTCATCTGATGTGTTGAAGAATTCTGCCTTCAGTAGATTCTCCATTGTGTTAAAGCTCATGAACGCCACAGCAGCTGATCCCGATCCTGTGTTACAGATAGACAGAACCATTTCACTGCCATATTAATGCAAAGAGTCTAAACATGTAGGATGACTAGATTCCTGAAAACCGGAAATCAGCCACTGCATACATAAAATATGCATTGATTTGAGTTTCTGGAAATTATCATGATTTCCGCGTCATTGTAAAAGACAAAAGTCAAGATCCCAACTAAAGCAAACATTAATCACAATAATGGTGGTTTGTTGAAATTTCAACCTTTTCTTAACATGATATTGATTAAATGCCATTAACATTGACAAATCAACCATTTTAACATTGATTCATTGGTTTGCATCAGTTCTCTTGCTATCAGGGTAATTACTGACTTTGTTAAAGTTCTTACAACCACAACAATGTTTTACATACCTGTTTCATTGTTATTCTTGGCAATCCCAATGAGATCAATGTCCACAGAAGCATGTGTTGTGTCGAGCTGAGGGATTTTATTTAAGGTGACTTGTGGTCCAACCATGAAGACTTGTGCCTCTGATTTATTAAAAATACTTTCATGTCATCAAAAAACATCATAGTGTATTTCTCACATTCTGAAGAGCAAATGACTTCAGTTACTTTAGTAGTGTCTCTCTTACCTACAGAATCACGGGTGAAACTGACATTGTCACTGGTGTTTGTCGGCTTCACCAACATGGAGACGAGCTTCTCGCTGGCTTTTATCACAAGGTTTCCTTCTGACGCTAGTTTCTTGGGGTCACCTGATGATGAGATGGAAATCTTCTCTGATGTATTAAAAACCAGGTCCAAAAGATCTGTTACATCCTAAAGCAGAAAGGGAAACGCCAGGAGTTTTAAAACACGTCATCAACATTTGATTATTAGATTTTTTTCATGTTTCCTTGATGGACTTACAGCTAAAGGGAGAACTGTAATATTCTCTATCTGGTCAAGGAGATTCTGTATACATGAGGTTTCCTGTGGATAAAACCATAACGGCATATTCAGTATTTTAGTGATGATGGTGTTCACTGTCTGTGGTGGTTATCACACTCATGTTGGGAGACAGTAGCTTGTTGAGTTAGTTATTTTGTTTTGTTTCTCACAATTGAAAGCAATATTACGTTTTTGTTGTTGCTTTCATACAGTAAGAAATCAATGAACATTACACAAAATATACAGACAGAAACTAACTAAATAAAATGTGCTGGATTTAAATTGATAGAATCTAGTTGCTGTAGAAAATCTGGTCAACTTACCGAGCAGTTTGAAAGCTGTGATATATTTAAACCTGAAACTATTTATGAACATAATAATCAATTACAGCCACATGTGAGAAATTATAAGCATAAAAGTACACGAGACAAATTAGCTAAGAATGACTCAAATCTACTAAAATCATTAGTTAGTGGAATTAAAAATGTTAGAACAATAAAAACATACTCAATAAAAACATCTCACCAGAGCAGAATTCAACAACAACAACAACAACAACACAAACACCATTAACATCTTTGAGAAGAGCAGGAAAAATCAACAACAAAATATTATTTTTTATCTTAATTATTTAAATGGTAAAAACATAAATATAAAAGCATAAATCCCCAAGAACCAAACTAAAGGACCCCAATAATGGCGATTAAAATTGATAAGCGCTTTTGTAGACGTATGACAGAAATAACGAGACAATGGTGATTGTTGTGATAAGATGATGTGGTTTGTGTTTTATTCTTCTCCGGTGAGATCTTGACAGATTTAATGTGTTCATCTGTTATTTACACTTGATGTTCATCTAAAACTGTGTGACTGTCAGTGTTTGACTGTAGTTGAGTAATTGTCTCATTTATAATTCCTAAAGAAATTTATTAGAAACTTCTTGGTCATTATTTAAATTAAACACAACTGAGATCTCCATCAAATCTCTTGAGCTATGAAAGAGCTACATCATGAGCAGTAACACATTAATCCTCGATATATAAAACAACAGCCATCACAACACAACACATTTCATTACCTGATGTTGTGGTGATCGCTGGTGCGACAGTTGTGAAGGTTTGGTTGATGCCGTCCACATCTGAAAGGTTTTGATGAAATGTAGTTAATGAACACACATCACAAATAGAAGGTGTGGGAATCACACAAAAGAATTACCTGCACAGTATGCACCACATAAAGTTGGTTGGACAAACTCATAGACATAATAATTGTCTGGACAGGCTTTGACTCGAATGGGAAATGACTGATAATAACAGCAGTAATTGTCCCAGTGACCACAAACATCTCTGGTGACCACTCCATCCTCAGGTTTTGGGTGTCCATCACTGAGCCACAGTGGAACATAAGTACCACATCTGTATGTTGGCACACATGTTTCTGGCATTCGAACGTTCTGACCGTTAAGATAAAGACGATACCAGCCGACCCAGTTGACATCTCTGTCACACATGAGGGTTGAAGAAGAATAGTTGCTGGATCTTCTTGAATCATCCAGGACAGTGTAGTTGTAGCAGGGGTCAACAGAGACATGATCTGTTCAATGAAAACATTGTTTTTTTAAAGTTCAGAGCCTTCGTTTCTCTCTTCTACTGTACATGAAACATTTTCTTGATTCACTGCCATTAACACGGACAAATCAACAATTGTAACATTGTGTTTGTTTGCTATCTGGATAATCAACGCCAAAGTCTCAGTGTCATGTGTTCAAAGACAGTGTATGATTTTTTAAGACAGACTTAAAGTAGAATTACCTGCACAGTATGCAGAACAGTTGTAAGGTGGTTTGACAAACTCATAGACATAATAATGGTCTGGACAGGCTTTGACTAGAATGGGAAATGACTGATAATAACAGCAGTAATTGAGCATATGACCACAAACATGTCTGGTGACCACTCCATCCTCAGGTTTTGGGTGTCCATCACTGAGCCACAGTGGAACATCAGTACCACATCTGTATGTTGGCACACATGTTTCTGGCATTCGAGCGCTTTGACCGTTAATGTAAAGACGATACCAGCCGACCCAGTTGACAGAGTCGTCACACATGAGGGTTGAAGAAGAATAGCTGGTGGATCTTCTTGAATCATTCAGCACAGTGTAGTTGTAGCAGGGGTCTGATGAGACATGATCTGTTCAATGAAAACACTGTTATCCCAAAGCCTTGCTTTTCAATCAACATAATCTGAAAAGCTTCAATTGAACAAAAAGCAGTAGAAATAAAACACAGTCAATATTTCAATAGATTCACTAAAGACACGACACAAATGCACCACAGACACAAAACCAGACTAAAGCTGTTCAGATTTGTGACCCAGTCTGTGAAAAAGTCTCCAAATCTAGTTTTGAGATAAAGAGCATCAGCCATAATTTCACTATAATCTCAGCATATTAAAGATGTTACGGTCATTTTTTCACAGAATGTTCTTTATGTGGGATGATTTTATGTAGAATTTTGCAAATCACCAAAAACCGAATTCAGCTGCAGGGTTTTCACAGACAGGTCACATTTATGGTTTTGATGCGATATTTCATTGACACATCAAGCAGACCGTGTGCAGAAGGCGTTTACTCATTTAACTGTAATCCACTCACACCAGCACAGACAACACTTTACATTACCAGTAGAGAGGATCCCTGATGTGACATTGATGGCGTTTATGCTCTTAACATCTGAAAGATTGAACAAGTGCAGTTAATGAACAAAGACACAAACATCACATGTACAGACACATTTAAATTGAATATTTAATATAATTACCTGCACAGTATGCACCACATAAAGTTGGTTGGACAAACTCATAGACATAATAATTGTCTGGACAGGCTTTGACTCGAATGGGAAATGACTGATAATAACAGCAGTAATTGAGCATATGACCACAAACATCTCTGGTGACCACGCCATCCTCAGGTTTTGGGTGTCCATCACTGAGCCACAGTGGAACATCAGTACCACATCTGTATGTTGGCACACATGTTTCTGGCATTCGAACATTCTGACCATTAATGTAAAGACGATACCAGCCGACCCAGTTGACAGAGTCATCACACATGGAGGTTGAAGAAGAATAGCTGGTGGATCTTCTTGAATCATTCAGCACAGTGTAGTTGTAGCAGGGATCAACAGAGACGTGATCTGTTCAATGAAAACATTGAGGAAAAATAAAAATGTGTCGATGCATTTATTTATGTTAGGTCTTGTACCAAATAATGAATGAATATTGGATATTTTAAGTTCTACGCTTTAAGACATAGAAAGAAGACGTGGCTTAAATACACTCGCATGAGAAGAAGATTTTATTACTGTATTATCACCATAGTTCCCATCACATTATCAGACAGTATTTAAGTACCTAATTCAAGATGATTTTTCTTACCCCATTGGCAGATTTTTTATTTACTTTTTTGCTTTTTTTAAACATGCGGACCCGCCGGCGCGTCCAAAATTACGTTTATAAAAGTATTCCCTTAATGTTAACATGTATTTCTGTAACTCATATGTGGCATCATTTGAAAGCTTAAGAGTCTCTAGATTCTGGAAAAGTGCACCATTTTGGCATTTATTGTACATAAGATAACTTATTTAGGCTGAAATTCATCATATCCCCATGTCATAGCCCCTTTAAAATCATATATGTTTATGATCATGAACATTTTTCATAATGCTCAAATATGTCCAACACAAATATCAAATGAAAGCTCTTATTCTACAGAATATAGATCTTCAGTTGGATTTATTGATATTTTACCACAGATCGAATACAAGTCGAATTAATTATGATGTATGAAATTGATATTTGTAAACAAATAACACATCCATTGACTATCTAAGCTAATAACTGCATCCCACCATTACTCTTAGCCACAAATGCTACATAATCTTTTTCGGTAGGTTGTTTTCTACAAAATAAGTCCATTCCTACCTCTTTTCGTGGTTTTACAAGTTAAATATTCGCTTCCAATGTCTCCCATCAACGTGCTGCGTCAGCAACGTGACATACAAGCTTGGATAGTTAAATATTCAGTAAAATATCTGAACCTTTGTCTATCCACACACAGCAAAATCGCCAGTGTTAAAAAAGGTCAAATTAACTCTCACAGTGTATATATAATCCACACTTCGATAGTGTGGATTATACACTGTGAGTGTTAATTTGACGTTTTATAACACTGGCGATTTTGCAGTGCATGAGATACACATTAAACGAGATAAAAACATCTGCCAAATGCGTAAACGTAAATGTAGATATGGTAATGCGCAACAGGGGAAGCGGCCCAAAACACAAGCACCACAAGCAAACTCAACACCACGTTTCGCTTGTTACATGCACTTTCAGCTGTATTACATGCAATTTTGAGAGGTTTTCTGTGAAATTACACAAAAAATATTCCATTTATACCACTGTATGTGGTTATGGGGTCTGTTTAAAATTGGGTATGCCAAATTCAGACGGAAATTATGAAAAAAGGACACTTGAGTTGCTTTAGAATAATAATTGAATACCACATGATAAGAGAAAAAAACATCTTCCTCTGTTTGTTGAGACCTGTTGGAATCAAGAACAATTGTCTGCAGGTCCCTGGGCCCCTCAGGCTCACAGTAATACACTTTCAAAAACAGACTTCAGGAAAAAAGAAAAAAAGCACCTTTATTTTTGTGTCTTTTTCATAGACTGACAACACATACAATAATGTTTATCATTTTCAGCAGTGTTTCATGAAATTTGGAGGGGTTTCCTGGAATATGACACCAAAATGTTGTATTTACACCACTGTATGTGGATGTGGTGTGCATTTAAAATTGGGTATGCCAAATTCAAGCGGAAATCCAAAAAATGGCCCAGAGTTAAACAGGTTAATTCTTGTATTTTCAAAAAGCAACCACTGAATTAAAAACCACCATTATTGGGGTCAGCGTTTGCTTAAATACACAATTAAAAAGAAAATACATCTGATTCACTTACCCACCAAAACAGAGACGACAGTAAACAGTGCTATTATAAAACCTGAAATAAAACGCACAAACACGCAATTAAGAATATATAAATGAAGGGTCTAACAATAAATGATTTCATTAATGTATCTTTACTCATTTTGAGTATGAAATTAATATTTATATAAAGAAGGAAAGATGTCACATCAAGAGAGGAAAACATCTATTGTGATGATAAAACAAACCATGAATAATACATCGAGTCAATTATTTACAAGACTAGCGCTTCATATTATTTACATGAAATGACTGCTTTTAAATGCAAATCATGGCAAGAAAACAAACTTACTTTTCAGAAGGGTAGATAACATTTTTGACAGAGCAGCATGTAAATATTTTATCCAAAGCCAGCGGATGAGTTTCTTCAGAATGTAAAGACAAAACAAATAAACTTTGCATTTGATTATGAACACATAAACTCTGCAGGATCTCCAGGAGCCGGAGTCAACCTTCAGCTCTACACTTTAAAGAGATCGTTCGCCCAAAAATGAAAATTCTGTCCTCATTTACTCATCCTCTTGTCATTTCAAACCTGTATGACATTTTATTTTTTCTGCAGAACACAAAATTAGATACTGTATTTGTAGAACCAAACAATGTTGGTCCCCCCATTTACTTCTATTGTGCAGACACAAAACCAATGCAAATCAATGGGTGGGTACCATGAGTTGTTCAGTTACAGACATTCTTCAAAATATCTTAATTTGTGTTCTGCAGAAGACATAAAATGTCATACAGGTTTGAAATGTCAAAAGCGTGAGTAAATGATGGCAGAATTTTCATTTTTGGGTGAACTATCCATTTAAACTCATAGAACTGTCCTGACTTGTCAGGGGTTTTTACTGTCAAGTACATTTTGAAATATCTTTATTTTATTAGAGTGCATTTACTTAGGAAACATTTTAATTCACTACATTACAAAGCATACATCGCACTCTTTACCCCACTACATTTCAAAAATAAATAGTTTTTTACATATTAATACTTAAGTACAAACTCAAATTATGTACTTTTACTTCTTGTCTTTTTACTTTTTACATTTAAAAGTAGGACAGTACTGGGTTTTTAATGTACCTAAAATCTGTATTAAAGGTAAAAATAAACATGTAACATGTATTTACGACATGTAGTGGAGTAAAAGCATGACATAATACTTTAAAATGTAGTGAAGTTATTTTGTCCAAAGTAAAAACACTTATAAAGCACTTGAAAAAAGTATGAGGAAAATACTTGAAGGAGTGGTTTACCTCAAGATAAAAATTAAATTAATAAAAAAGGATAAACATTACTATGGAAAGTCAATGGGGCTTACTTTGAAGTGAACTACTCTAAGTATTCTCCGCTTTTTTTTATTGGATTTTTCAGTGCATCACACAACTCACGCAACAGCTGTGTGTGATACAGGAGTCTTTCCTTTAGGAAAATGGACCGTGGTTTTACTACAATTAAATCCATGGTTACAATAGTAAAATCATGGTTTGCCAATCAATACACCAAAAAAATGGTTAATTTTCATAAGGATTAGGCTTTAATCCAAGGTTGTTTTTTTAAATGTCTGCAAAGAAAACAATGCTATTGATGAAACTCATCGTATACAACAGCATTACTTTTAATAATCCACTGTGTTGATACACTTAAAGGGACAGTTCAGCCAAAAATAAAAATCCTGTCTTCATTTACTCACCCTTGTGTTTTTCCAAATCTGTATACTTTATTCCTTTGTTCTGATGAACACAGAGAAAGATATTTGGAAGAATGCTTGTAGCCAAACAGTTCTTGGCCACCATTGACTACCATAGTCAAATAAATACAAGAGTTTTCGTTTTTGGGTGAACTGTTGAAACTACATAAAATCACAACTGCAATTCTTTATGAACGCCGCTGGTAGTGCATTATTAGATTTATTATCAGGAGAAACAAGATTTTACCTGAGTTTAGATATGGTGTTCTTCACCCGAAACCATCAGGACAGTCAACGGAGTAAATCGTGTGTGTCGGGAGAGTTTATAGAACGGAGTTATCTGTCCATCAGCCTGATAAAAATTTTTACAACCACGTTCATCATTCCAAATTCAAATGTATACACACACAGAGCCTTTACACATTAAGACGACTGGATTACACATTTAATTCTGCGTCAGAATGACAAGTGAGTATTTTTAAGACAAAGAAATTATTATTTGCAGTTGACTTCATGTTGTGGGATTGCTCTTGTGTTTTTTTCTTGTTGAAGCAACATCACATTGTCACAGTAAATTTAACTCACTGCCATTATCGTTGTTCTTTCACAACTTACTTTAACATGAATTGCAATTAGTACATATTTCAATTAACACTGAGGCAGCAATATTATTTCAATTTATTAATATATAATTTAATATATATACATATTTTTATTTTATATAATATGTATTTATTCATCAACATTGATTCAATGGTGGCTTGCTATCTGGTTATAGTGGTGGCCAGCATTAATGGTTGTTTTATGGTTTGACTCTTCCTCATCTGAGTTTCGATTCATTTGTGAATTCAGCCCTTCATTTCCATACTGTACGGTCAGCGTCTCAAAAGCAGGTCAGATATATATTTTGAAATAAAATATTATCATTGGTAATCTTAAGGCTACTTTCGGATATGTGATTTATAGTTGCTAAAATGCTAAAATGAGTTGACACAGAATACTCCAACATGGGCATCAGTTCTTTGAACTAAAATCACTTTTTGAGGCGATTAATGGTCTAATTTTATATAAAGTGACTGTTTAAAAATGACATTGCTAAAAAGAAAGATAAAGATATATTTTAAATTCTTACTACTATCACACTGCTTTAATACATTTAAAAAAGTAAAAATTAGCATTTTGCTTTAGAAGTAAACAACCTTTATTGTCTCAGGTAACATAAAAAAAGAAAAGACACCTACAGTATAGAGAATATAAAGGTTATTCTACATCCATACCACAACATTATAAACATCATCTGATCATTTAAAGGGGGGATTTAACGTTGTTTCACGTGCTGGCCGCTCATGCTTAATATGGTCAACTTGTCAAAAAACGAGTTGGATGTATGACATAGTATTTCTGTACTCCCCCAGCACTCCAACTTGTTTCGGAAATTGTTTTATAAGTCTGGATCCGTGTTTTACAAGTTCACACTTAAATATAATGAATAGGAAGGGTTCATTTCGGTCCCGAGTCCAGAGCACCCCCTCTTTGGTTTCAGGAGTAAGAAGTAAGATGTGCGGGTGCTGGAGGGATGCTAGAAAGCTGTCAAAGAACAGAGGTAAGTGATGTGGATTTATACCCCTTGGTTAATTGGTTACTAGGTGTGCTCCTCCCATGTAATTAGGTTGATTATCTGACGTGTTCCTCCCCGAACTTTGTTTACAAAACATCAGTTCGTAATAGGGATCCTATTCCTTTTATTGGGCAACTCCCCCGAAAAGCTCAGCAAGGCAAAAGAAAGAGACCGCCCACGAGCCAATCGACGAGTGTGCTGTACTCAAGATTGGCTGCACTGCGTCAAGATTGGCTGCAGCTCGTTACTCTTGCAATAGTGAGAGAAGTCAGTAGTTTGTTTGTTATATAAACGGTGGATATAACGCTGGATTTGGAGATCATTTGAAACTGATAGCGCAGTCCCAGTGCTAAAAGGTGCCGGACATGAACCGCATGCAGTAAGTGAAACTAAGTCATATGTCTGTGTTAAGGTGGCAATCGGTGCGCAACGTTACGTGCATAATGTAAAAAACACGAAGGGATTAATGCGATGATGTAATGTTATTGTGTGCTCGTGCTCTAGTTCCATCCCTCCTGCCTGCCTCCAGCAGCTCGTGCTTTTCCGGAAATAATCGTACAGCTGTATCTCTCTTTTGTAAATGTGTTCAAACTAAATACTCTTCGAAGATACGACATATGCAATACTACTGTATAGGCACTCAAGATTAATATGAGATAGGCAGAAACTGCGTGTGTTACCCCATCTTTAATGTTTCGTTAGTCATAAAAATATGACAAATGCATCATCACACATATAATGAAAGATGAAATTGTGCATTATACATATCACTTCACTAGATGTTAACACTGGTCCAGATGCCTTTCCGGTTTCATTTTAATTAAATTTATTTTTAAATCTTACATACATAATTGAATCTTAAATATATTTGTTTAACATTTCGATATGGTTATAAAAGTTCTAAAAGGTTGTATTTTATTCAAACGTCCGTGTCGTGTAAAAAAATGAAACAGGACGTTCCTGTGGACCAGCGCTGAACCGGCGGTGTTTACGTCATCCGAAGTGGTCTAAAAGAAGAAAGTGTGTAAAACTGTATTGTAAATCACTCCAAATATTCACGGAGGATCATTTAAGAAAAAACATGACGGTATATGACCGTACCAACACCCAGAAAAAACATAGTATTAATAAAAAGTGAATTGATCAACTGACAGCTGTAAATATATATATACACAACATATTCATCAACAACTTACAGAAAGGAGAATGTGCATGTCAAATCTAAAAACAATTGTGCCACAGTGCTATTTTTGCCTTACTGAATAAAATCTTTATGATTTTGATTTGAGTCAAAAGAGACATCTCATCCACTTAACATACTGCTGTCTGACCTGAACAAGAATGAGATAAAAAAGAGCAGAAGAAAGTTGCCATTAGACAGTTAAGTAAACTTCATGTGATATATGATGTCAGAATGAATCTGTGATGATTCACCTCATTATTGAGGAGACAGTAGATCAGGAAGATGAAGGTTCCTTGCTGTGAGTTCAGGATCAGGAAGAGAATCTCCATCATCTTACTGTCTTTAGTGAAGAAACCCAGAATCCAGGGACAACCAAGAACCACAAACTGAGCCAGTGTTTTAAAAACCATAATCCTGAAGAGAGAGAAAGACCAATAATGCTCATGATTCATGTGTTTCTCTCTTTAAAGTGTTTCAGACACAATGTTTCTTACTTGGTTTATTTCATCCGTGAAACTTCAGCGTTCAGCTTTGTGAGAGTTGAGTTCAGACTGATGATGATTCTGATGAAGAGAATCGAGTTTATCTGCAAAAAGCAGTGAAGAATCGTCATTGTCTTCTTCTTTGATTAAAACTAGCGAGTGGTGAAAATCATCCAAAACTAAAACATACCGCGAGAATGAAGCAAACAGGTCCCAGAAAACTCCAGATGAAGCCTTTCTCCACTTTAATCCAGCATCTGTTTACAAGAAAATATTGAATCAATTTTTATAACGACTATTTCAGGTGATGGTTGTAAAAAGACTAGTGATGTCCGGTTTGCGAACGAATCGTTCTTTTGAACCGGTTCTTTTTAGTGAACCGGTCGATCCGGTTCACAAACTCGGACTGAATCATTCAGTTCGTGTCTCCACTATGCACTTAATCACAAATGACTTAAATTACTCATTTTCTGGCGTGTCTGACAGTCCCTCGGACTCGAAATAAACCATTTAATTATTCAGTTACTCCAACAGTACTCAAATGAACTGGTGTGAAAGAACTAGTGAGTCAAGACGTCTCAAGTCAAGAACTGGTTGCAGAAGCTTTCAGATCACCAGAACACCAGTAATTTTTAAGTGGATAAAAAGCTTGAACGTCAGATATTTTATTGAACATCAGAGGTGTAATAATATAAAACACATTGGAAATATGTTTATGATTAATGCTACGAGCCGTGGACCATGGAGCAATCGGACAAAATGTAGGTTTATTTGATATCAAATGAATCGTATTGGATTATGCATGGATCAAATTGTTTCTGTAAAATGCTGATGAAGATTAATTTATTCACTTCATATCTTTAAGACTTAAAATATTATAGTTTGCACGTCACTGTGCAGGTATTTGGGTGTTTTAGTTGCAAAACTTAAATGTAAGAAACGTGTCAGATCGTGACAATGATGTGTTAACTGACAGAAGTAATGATTACTGATTTATATATTTGAATGTGCAGAGTGTATTTTGATCCCAGCCGGCCGGGATGATAGACTTGACGGGTAACGTCATGGCGAATGAATGTCATTACGTTAGGGCGTAAAAGAATCGGTGAACCGGTCTTTTGAACCGGTTCATTGAAGCAAACTGTCCGAAAGATTTGGTTCGCAGAAAAGAACCAGACTTCCCATTAATAAAAGACACCCTTCGAACGTACTCGTCACTGCCATAGCCGTCAGGAACCAATCCAACAGACACACCCACTATAACCAGAGCAATCACATATCCAATCACAATCAAGAATCTGCTGCTAAGCACCGCCCTCTGTCTGGAGCTGATCTGTGATAGGTTCTTCACGCAGATGTAGAGCAGCACAGCTTCAATGAACATCCACACAAAGCAGGAGAGAAAGAGAAAGTGAAGAAATCCTGACAGCACACCACACAACACCTGAAGAGAGAATATGAAACCGTTCATGTGAAGAGGATTACACATATAAATATGATCTGGAGTAATAAGTGTCACCTGAAGAGGTCTGATGTGTGTGAGGAAGTGTTGTGTGAGGAAGAACAGAAGATGAGCCGACAGCAGACTGATGCAGAGGTTGATTCGAGCCACATTGTTCACTCCAGGTTTCCATCGACAGAAAGCAAAAGTCAACAGAGCCAAACTATTAAACACCAGACCCACCGACACAGCCACCAAATTCAACACTTCCATCAGATGATCATCCTGAGAGAAAACATGAAATGAAAATCATTCTTCATCTTTGTGTCGTCAGACGGTATAAATGTCACGTGTACCTCTGCTGGTGTGCTGCTGGTTTGCATGATGAGAGCGAATGTTGACAGATGAACACATGAACACACAGTGTAGCTGCTGTTTGTGTCTAAAACACAACAACCATCTACAGTCCACTCAGTCATGTTCCAGTACACACACCACACACTCCCTCCAGACACAAGCTCCTTCACATGAAGAGAAAATATTCATGTGTTTTCATTAGTCATTAGTCGTGTTGGGAACAAAGACACCAAACAACAAGAGAAGAACTGACTCGGATGTGTTTGAGGGTGAAGTTGACTGGTTTTGTGAGCTGTCTGTTGGTGGTTTTTGGAAGAGTAGCTGAGATGACAGTGGACATCATGGTTTTAACTGATGTGTCATCTGATGTGTTGAAGAATTCTGCCTTCAGTAGATTCTCCATTGTGGTGTAGCTCATGAACGCCACAGCAGCTGATCCCGATCCTGCGTAACAGAGACAGAGGAAAATAAAATATTTATTAAAACTCCATACAAATTTTCAATATTCTACAATATTATGGCTCAAAAGATCTTCACAGTATGTTGGTCAAAGGTTCACAAACACATTTTTTTAACTGAAGAGTTGTTCTGTTAAGTTATTTAGTTTTTTTACATACCTGTTTTATTGTTATTCTTGGCAATCCCAATGAGATCAATGTCCATAGATGCATGTGTTGTGTCGAGCTGAGGGATTTTATTTAAGGTGACCTGTGGTCCAACCAAGAAGACTTGCGCCTCTGATTTAAATCAAGCCAGAGGTTACTTTTTGGCATTCTCCAGAGAACATGACTTTTGTGTTTGAGTCATATAGTAGTGTCTCTCTTACCTACAGAATCACGAATAAAACTGACATTGTCAAAAGTGTTTGTAGGCTTCACCAACATGGAGACGAGCTTCTCGCTGGCTTTCAACACCTGGATTCCTTCAGACACTAGTTTCTTGGGGTCACCTGATGATGAGTTGGAAATCTTCTCTGATGTATTAAAAACCAGGTCCAAAAGATTGGTCACACTCTGATGCAGAAGTGAAAAGGTAAACTCAAATATTTCTTAATTAATTCTTAAGATGTCATGAGCATTTGATAATTTTTTTGTCATTTTTAACCGACAGGCTTACAGTTAAAGGGAGAACTGTTATATTCTGTATCTGGTCAAGTAGATTCTGTACAAAAGTGGTTCCCTGTGAACAAAAACATGACATCATATTTAGTATTTTATTGATAATATTCCTCACGGTCTATATGTAGGGATTTCTTTTATTATACTGTATTAAAGAGAATACAACATTTCTTTGTCCACATCCACAGAACAATACAGACAAGCTATTTTTGTAACACAATAAATAACACACATTTTATATTTGCGCTCTAACAAACCAATACAATCGATTTGTTAGTCGATAAAAATTGAAGAATGGAAAATTTGGTAAACTTACAGTGCGATTGGTAAGCAGTTCTATATTTAAGCCTAAAAGTGTGCATAAACACAATAATAAAATACAAACACATGTGACAAACCATAAGGATGCACGTACATGAGAACATTTTGAGGATGGCGATCATTGACAAATGTGACCCGTAAAATACAGCCTTATCTTCTATGATCTCTCTTATGAGCTCAAATCTTTATTTTTTAATGTTGAAACGTATTTTGAATATTGAAATCACAAAATCTAAAACAGACAACACTTGACTTTACCTGTAGTGGTGGTCACATGTGTGACCGTTGTGAAGGTTCCGCTTGTGCTTCCCACATCTGAAAGTTTGTAATGAAACACAATTAATACACCTCGTCAACCCTGCTTGTGTATACATGAATACAAAATATATAACAACAGACAACATATTACATTACCTGTTGTGGTGATCAAAGATGTGACAGTTGTGAAGGATTCACTCGTGCTTCCAACAACTAAAAGTTGTTGATGAAAAACAATTCATAAACACACAAATATCTTCCCAGATGTACAAATGGACATGAAACAAATCTGGAATCAATGGATGACTAATGTGCTATTGGCGGCCCTTCTGAACAAATACAATAGAGCTCCAGAAACGGAACCCTAACATACGAAACAAAAGTGTTTGATAACTTCATTCTTGAAGCCCTGTTTAATGATCCTGCACATCTAGTGCTCACATCTACTGAACGCTACAAACTCCTGATTCCAGAAAAGAAAACAATACTTCACCAGTCGTGCTGATCGCTGGTGCCACAGTTGTGTAGGTTTTGTTTACGCTGCCAACATCTGAAAGTTTGTGATGAAATTACAATGGCGTAATTTGTAATTGTACCAAATTACAAATGGCGCATGCGTAAGAATCATGCAAATATACAGTGATTACCTGCACAGTATACACTGGCGCATAGAATTGGTTTGACAAACTCAAAGACATAATAATTGTCTGGACAGGCTTTGACTCTGATGGGATATGAACGGAAATAGCAGCAGTAATTTTCCCAGTGACCACAAACACGTCTGGTGACCACTCCATCCTCAACTGTTGGGTGGCCATCACTGAGCCACAGTGGCACTTCAGCACCACACTTATTTTTTTCAACACATGTTTCTGACATTCAAACGTTCTGGCCATTAAGATAAAGACGATACCAGCCGACCCAGCTGACATCTCTGTCACACATGAGGGTTGAAGAAGAATAGTTGCTGGATCTTCTTGAATCATACAGAACAATGTAGTTGTAGCAGGGGTCAACAGAGACATGATCTGTTCAAAGAAACCATTGTTTTATCATATATTTCAAGAGCTTGTTTCTCCCATCACTGAGAGTTAACTGCTGTCTAGTATGATTTCTTTTTAGTGACAGATTAAAATAAAGTATAATACCTGCACAATATGTGCTGCAGTGTAAAGTTGGTGTAACAAACTCATAGACATAATAATTGTCTGGACAGGCTTTGACTCGAATGGAAAGTAAACGGTAATAAGAGCAGTGATTGTTCCAGTGACCACAAACATCTCTGGTGACCACTCCATCCTCAGGTTTTGGGTGTCCATCACTGAGCCACAGTGGAACATCAGTACCACATCTGTATGTTGGCACACATGTTTCTGGCATTCGAACGTTCTGACCGTTAAGATAAAGACGATACCAGCCGACCCAGTTGACATCTCTGTCACACATGGAGGGGGAAGAAGAATAGCTGGTGGATCTTCTTGAATCATTCAGCACAGTGTAGTTGTAGCAGGGGTCTGATGAGACATTAAAACATTGAAAAAACATTTTCTCAGAAAGCTTATTTCTTCCATCAATAACAATCAAATCAATCTAAAGAAAGCGTCATTAAACAATAAGCAGTACAAATAAAACACAGCACCCCTAGTGGATGGCAGTAATTGAAAAGATCCACTACATTTACATTTTCATTTTCATGTTGTTTTCTTTGTTGGTGTTATTTTGGCCGCTCTGGCTGAATGACTGTCGACTGTAAAGACGATAGTGCAAGCCATCGTTATTTGGCTGAATGATTCTTCGTTAAATAAACTAAGGGCAAATCACCAAAACGTGATTTGTTTTTTTTGTTCCGTTTCTTTTTTTGTATTTTCTTGGGAAAAACATGCTAAATGTATTCATTCCTTTAACTGCATATAATCCACTCACTCCGGTACAGACAACACAGGACTTTACATTACCTGTAGAGCTGATCACTGATGTGAAATTGGTGGTGTTTTTGCTCTTAACATCTGAAAGGTTGGATAAATAGTAGTTAATGAACAGAGACATATATATATTGAAACACAAATGTACATATAAGAGATATTTACATCAAACATTAAAGCTGCAAGCAGCAATGATGGGGCTAGAGGTCTGCAATCCTGCGGGATCCGACACATCAGAGTGTTGCAGGATCCATTGATACACAATACATAGCTAAATATAAAATATCCTAAATGAATTGTATTTCTCTCTATTGCACAACAACGAGACTAAAATAAAACCATTTACAAGCGAGGTCCATGTTTAACTCTTTTTCAAGTCCGTTACATTGAGTCAAAATGTTGGAGCGTGATCTCTTATATGGTAAATACAACGGCACAAGTTCAGGTTGCCGCTTGGGCCATAATAATTACCTGCACAGTATGCAGAACAGCTGTGGGTGTAAATTGGTGTAACAAACCCATAGACATAATAATTGTCTGGACAGGCTTTGACTCGAATGGGAAATGAGTGGTAATAACAGCAGTAAAAGTCAAAGTGACCACAAACATCTCTGGTGACCACTCCATCCTCAAGTTTCGGGTGTCCACCACTGAGCCACAGTGGGACTTGTGTACCACATCGATTTTGTTCAACACATGTTTCTGGCATTCGAACGTTCTGGCCATTAAGATAAAGCCGATACCAGCCGACCCAGTTGACATCTCTGTCACACATGTGGGGGGAAGAAGAAGTGTCTGTGGCTCTCCAAGCATTATTCAGCACAGTGTAGTTGTAGCAGGGGTCAGCTGAGAGAGGATCTGTTAAAAAAAAACAATAAAATAAAACAACTCCTCTCATGGCTGTCAGTATTTTAACAGATTCGGTACATGTAGAGTTTTTCTTTGTTCTTATTATTATGACATTTTGTAATAGAAAAACATTAGAAACTTGGAGATAAACCACACACACTAACATAAAGACCAAGTGTCATCACTACTAATCAATCATCACTTGAACTTTGATAACATACACTTTCTTTTATATGTAATTACAGTTCAAGCAAGAAGATGTGATATATGCGATATACACTTACCTGGCAAAGCAAAGATGACGGTAAACAGTGCTACAATAAAACCTGAAATAAAACACACAAACACAACTATTCATATCTAAATGGATTAATTCTTATTAAAAAAAATCCATTTTAACTTGAATAAATTGTATTCAAATTTTGAGTTTAAAATCTGAAATTAAAGAGTAAATAATTTGTGATTTTTAAGGTCCTACTTTGGTTTATGGAGTGTCCGCATACATACATGGTGTAAAAACACTTTCATTTTCTAATAATAGGCAGTTATTATTACTTTACTTCTTGACTGACTCTCAAATGATTCGTTTGGCGATTCATCAGTCTAATCCCCTCCTTTCTGTCAGCCTACTCTGATCTGATTGGTCAGATGGTCTAGTCTGCTGTGATTGGTCTACCGCATACAGTGTCGCAAGTGGAATGTAAGCGGGCATTACACGGAGTCACGCAAATCTGACCCGAAACTGAAACTAGAACGACAGACGACTCCTTCGCGTGATTCAGAGTCGACTCCTTTTTTACCAAGCCAATAACTTTGTTATTCGTTCACTTTTGGCTTTAAAACTTGGCGGACTGCTTACATTCACACTGCACAGCAACATTACACACGGCATGAAATGTAATTTTAAGGACATTGTAATAGTTACTGTTTAATTAAAAATCAATTAGCAATAGCGACACATCAGCACTGGATTTAAGAATATGGTTATATTGTACTATGAAGATAAAATCAAACATTAATCATTCATCAGGTTAATGGGCTAGTTGCACAAGATGGCGCTGGTGAGCTTAGTGAGTTAGCGATTTTAGCAAGTCCGCAGGCTAATTTACGGTCGTATAACACTATCGAGTTGTCTTCTTGGCTCAATGAAATGTCAGTATTTCCAGTATAAACCCCTACAAATAGACAAGACACCTTACCCTCATTCTCTCTACACTCTCTACGCACACGCAAACACAGCAGCTTGTTTGCTTTACATGGTTGTGGTTCGCTCCGACAAAACGATTCCTAAATGGAAAATCAAACTCTAAAAAGGTTTTCGTCGGTACAGGGCGGACGTAAGGTATTTAAAAAGGGATTCTAACGGATTTAGTGCGGCGCAGCAGGGCATCAGGTCCGATCCGTACAAGTAGGCTAAATATTTTCACATTTATCTTCCCCACAGATTCGGGGAGTTATTCCGCATACCTGCATGTACCTGCGAGACCACATTCGATCACAACCACGTCCCGATCAAACCCCTGCTCCTGCCATCACGAGAAAGGGCCTCTGGTCACCAGGCTGCACTAGCAGGCCCCCGGCAAGCCAGGGCCGCACATTAGACTCCGCCGCTGCTAGCCCCCAACTGCTTCTCCACTTAGCCAAGTCCCCGACCGCAACTTTCCCAGTGCCATGCTGGCCCACACCGCCACAAGCCACATTAGCAGCGCGAGCACGCCTCCGCTGGTGGCACGTCCGTGGCCCGCTGCTCCTCCGTCAAACTCTAACGTGAGGCTGCCTCCGCTAGTGGCACAGGCCCTGGCTTCCTTGCCTTCTGACTTTTCTTCCAGCTTTGCCCCAGGAGCTGATCCAAACGTGAGGCTGCCTCCTTTTTGCAGCACATGCCCTGGCCACCTCCCCTCCTGACTTTCCATCTGTCTTCGCCCAAGGAGCCGACCCAAGCACGAGGCTGCCTCCACACACGGCTCCGGCGGCCACCTTCCTTTCTCTTTGCTCTCTTCCCTCTCAGCCTACCTGCATCTCCGATGCCCACAGGCTAAACTCCCCTCTGGCCCGCTCTTCGCAGACGACTCTAACCGCCCGCCACTCAATTCTGGTTCCAAAAACACCTAAAATCCGTTTTACTCCTTTCCGACTTTCCAGCAGACCATTTCTCCAGCCACTCCTTCCGCACAGGTGCGGCAACCACAGCTGCCCTCCAAGCCTCTCCAAGCCGCAGATCCAAACACTCGGCCACTGGACGTCAGAAGCTTTCAAAAGCTACATCTGGTCAGACCGCAACCACATCAAAGAAGATGTGGTTGCGGTCTGACTAGATGTCAGACCGCAACCACATCATGACTCATGACTCCAGAAGCCAGAATCGCCACTGCGACTGCCCCACTGGGGCCCGTGCTTCCATCTCTCTCTGCCACAGCAGACACTACTACTCCAGAAGCCTGTTTCGCTGCAGCAGACACCTCTACTCTCTGCCACAGTAGACACCACTCCTCCAGAAGCCTGTATTGCTGCAGAGACCGCCCTCAGAGAGGCCCGTGCTTCCACTTCTCTCTTCCGCAGAAGTGCCTGCTCCCGCAGGAGCCTTTTCTTTACTTCGCACTGCCGCAGTAGTGCCCCGCTCCACAAGAGCCTTACCTTCCTTCCTAAACTGCAGCAGCAGCGCTCTCTTACCTTCGCTCCCCCAAGCGACTAACTTTACTCAGCACTGCCGCAGCAGTGTCGCTCCCACAGGAGCCTTTTCTATACTCTGCATGGCCGCAGTAGTGCACCGCTCCACATCTTCCTTCCTCACTGCCACAGCAGTGCTCGCTTACGTAAGAATGAACTGTCTCACAGACTAGCAAAGGGCCATCAACCTCAAGCCAGCCTCTTTTGGGATCACGTTGTTCCGGCTGCTGTCCCACGCTAATTGCATCTTTTGGGGGGAACGACCCGAGTCCGGGCACATACCGGGCCCGGGGCCCTCTCCCTGGAACAGCACGCCAAATACGCATACTCTCCGTCCCTTATCATCCGTACTTATTATCTGCGAGGCGAACTCGTGAAGTGCTCAGCAATGAAAAAAAGGATGGTGATACCGCGATATCCCATAAGCTCACCGGCGCCATCTTGTGCAATTTTTCCCGCCCACACCTCCAACTAAATATTATTTCTTAACAGTATTAACTGCTTTTGAATGCAAATCGTGCCAAGAAAACAAACTTACTTTTAAGAAGGGTCAACATTTTTTACATACCAGTACGTAGATATTTTTTTCCAAAACCAGGGATTGAATTTCTTTAGAGACAAAATAATGTTTTGTATTAGATCAGTGAACTAGAGCTCTTATTAACACACCTGAAGCAATGAAACTAGTCTTTGGTCTTTTTAATCCAGGAGCAGGAGTGAAGGACATTTTGCAAACTTGCAAACCCATTTTGCAAACTTCTCCAGCTGTAAAATTTGATTATTGTTTTTATAGAGAAAAAAGAACTTAAATGACGAAGAAAGTCGACATAAAAAATGTCATGGATAAACTATAGAGTGCGGGTTCAAAATGATAATTTTCACCTAATATTTTCTATCAAAACAACTGCATGGAACACAATGGTAACTCTATGCCACAATGAAATGGTTAGGTTAAGGCACATTAGCTCTCAATAGTTTATTAAAATAGCAGTTTAGTGGAAATTTTGTTACTTTGAGCACAAAAGTGTGAGGGTTCTATTGCAATTGCTCCGCTTGTTACTATTTCTGAAAGGAATTTGACAGCGATTTTGACGGCCTAAACAAGCTCAAAAAGTCATGAAAGTCTGCACACGCTGCATTTCAGTGGGCTTTTTTATTTCTCCAGCACAGAACATTTTGTGAATTTTTTCTATTATCTGAACCATCTCCATTTCCATGTAAGGCAACACAAACTGCTCAAATTAAAAACTTCTATATTATTTTACTTTTACAGATGAAAGGTAAAATAATGATGCTGTCGTGTTTAAAGTGTTGTTTTTTTAACCCCCCTGTAATCTGGCTCCATGTTTTGGGTCAAAACGGTCATTTTTAACCTCCTCGACATACTAATGGATCACTCCAGAGGCCCACTGGAAATCTGTCAAGATGAGAATTTTCTCGGTGTGGTACACTTTGGGGCCGGAAAAATATTATTCCTTTTTCTTCTGCCCATCATGCAGGAACAGTTGCCCAATGGTTTCTGTATTGAAAGCATAAACCCCACCACAACGCGCCAAATGGTGGGCCGCCATAGATAAAAAATGCCAGGGTTGGTTTTTATTCCCAGTCAACCCCTGGATCACTCAGAAAATGTTCATGCATGACATTTAATATTTTGGCTTTCTTTAACATTTCTGCTGAAAAGCTGAGCTGAGTTTTTCTGAAACTACACAAATTGAAGTAGATACATAAACAATCTACACGAACGCTGGTTTTAAGTCGGTACACCAAATAAACGGTGCATCATTAGACCATTATCAGGAGAAAGAAGATCTTACCTGAGTTTACATATTGTGATCCTTACCCAAAAGCAACAGGATGGTAAACTGAGTAAATATTTGTGTGTCAAGCTAGTTTCTGCACAACTATCTTTTCGTCAGTCTGGTAAGCAAATTTAATCATTCATTTTTTTTCGGACACATTTATTTTGGTATCTTGGCTCATAACTTGCCTGTGTTCTGATAAAGAAAGACAATAGGACGTGAGGCAAGAAATTTGCCATGTAAATACAGTGGCATATGATTTTTCTCTGTACTGCTGTGTCCCTGCCTATGAAGCGTGACCATGCAAACATCTTTATAATGAAGTTCAAAATAATCCTTTGAACGCAAACAGAAATCACACAGATAATATTTAAATGACTTACTTCAAAGAAATCATTTACATACAGCACCATTTATTGTGTCAAGCTTATTCAATCCTGTACATCAGGCTGTTAAAAATTCCTACACATTCTCTGACTCTAACCATTGTTTGTTTTGTGCACATTTTGACTAAAAATGGAAAAAAATTGACTTGGAAAAAACTCATGTTCTTCTTTAAATCAACAGTGTCATCAGACATAAAGATTTTCTTCATTGACATCAATCAGAAATGTGTCCCTGTTGCCTTATATCATACTGAAACTCATTTAGCATTATGATGAATATTACTGAGGTTACTAACTGTTGATTTAGTTTATAACTTGTTTTGTAAGATCTGTTTCTAACTATTCATTGTCATTTTAAAATGTGAACTGGAAAAAGTGAACTGGAAACTTGTTGACATACACAAACCATTTTTATTGATATATTTTTTTACCATTTAGCCACGCATTATTGTTTTATGGAAATGAAAAGATTTCAAATAAAGCTTAATCTATGTTATTCTGACACGTCTCTGAATAAACCTCTAAAATATTTCACATTTTCAAATGAAATCAGAATTGTAATCCTAGTCCTAATTTTTAACCTGAAAACAGAAATGATTAGATTTACACCAAAAGTACTGACAGCTGTAAAGACGTAACATGTTCATTATAAACATAAATATACAGTAAAAAAAGGAGGATAAAATAGATTGTATAAAAACAAGATTTTACATGCTATGTATTTCACTGTAATGAATAAAGTCACGTTTCTAATAAAGAATAACTTCAGTAAGTGATTGACTATCAGTCTGGTCCTCCAAAATCAGTGCTTTTTGGGGGCGTCTTTGATGGGTTTGGATTTGAGTCCGGGGACGAGAGCGCTCATCCACTTCACATACTGCTGTCTGACCTGAACAAGAATAAGAATAATGAGAAGAAATAATTTATGTTTAACTTCTAAATCTTAAAAACTGCTGCTGACACGAAACTAGATGAGGTGTTTGACGATACATGAACAAGTGTCAAATCCATGTCAGATGTGATTTAATAGTTCACAGACAAATTAGAGACACATTACAGTACTGCATAAACAAATGTGAGAGTTTCTGTTAATCCCAGAGATGTGGTAGATGATTCACCTCATTATTGAGGAGACAGTAGATCAGGAAGATGAAGGTTCCTTGCTGTGAGTTCAGGATCAGGAAGAGAATCTCCATCATCTTACTGTCTTTAGTGAAGAAACCCAGAATCCAGGGACAACCAAGAACCACAAACTGAGCCAGTGTTTTAAAAACCATAATCCTGAAGAGAGAGAAAGACAAATAATACTCATGATTCATGTGTTTCTCTCTTTAAAGTGTTTCAGACACAATGTTTCTTACTTGGTTTGTTTCATCCGTGAAACTTTAGCGTTCAGATTTGTGAGAGTTGAGTTCAGACTGATGATGATTCTGATGAAGAGAATCGAGTTTATCTGCGAAAGTAAAATATCGTAAAGATAACTTTCTTTTCCAGTGGTTAAAATTATTTCCAATTGTCTGAAAGTACAACATACAGCAAGAATGAGGCAAACGGGCCCCAGAAAACTCCAGATGAAGCCTTTCTCCACTTTAATCCAGCATCTGGTTTACAGAAGAAAAACACTGAAATTAATTTTAAAATTTTCTATTTTCTAATTTCTATTTCAGGTGAACACACACATAATTTATTCATTATAATTATTCCCTTTAATCCAAACAACAGACGATCCTTTTCAAACGTACTGGTCACTGCCATAGCCGTCAGGAACCAATCCGACAGACACACCCACTATAACCAGAGCAATCACATATCCAATCACAATCAAGAATCTGCTGCTAAGCACCGCCCTCTGTCTGGAGCTGATCTGTGATAGGTTCTTCACGCAGATGTAGAGCAGCACAGCTTCAATGAACATCCACACAAAGCAGGAGAGAAAGAGAAAGTGAAGAAATCCTGACAGCACACCACACAACACCTGAAGAGAGAATATGAAAACATTCATGTGAAGAGAATTACACATAAAAATATGATCTGGAGTAATAAGTGTCACCTGAAGAGGTCTGATGTGTGTGAGGAAGTGTTGTGTGAGGAAGAACAGAAGATGAGCCGACAGCAGACTGATGCAGAGGTTGATTCGAGCCACATTGTTCACTCCAGGTTTCCATCGACAGAAAGCAAAAGTCAACAGAGCCAAACTATTAAACACCAGACCCACCGACACAGCCACCAAATTCAACACTTCCATCAGATGATCATCCTGAGAGAAAACATGAAATGAAAATCATTCTTCATCTTTGTGTCGTCAGACGGTATAAATGTCACGTGTACCTTTGCTGGTGTGCTGCTGGTTTGCATGATGAGAGCGAATGTTGACAGATGAACACATGAACACACAGTGTAGCTGCTGTTTGTGTCTAAAACACAACAACCATCTACAGTCCACTCAGTCATGTTCCAGTACACACAGAAAGGTCTACCGCTGTCGTGTAACTACATAGAAGAATGAACAAAAGTACATGATTATCAGACACCTCTTAGAAAACACTGCGATGAGATGAAAGAAATGGACAATGCACCGATACGAAACTCATCACATTTTCTTCTGTTTCTGGATTCACTGAACTGCTGGAAACTGAGCTTTGGAGTTTAAGAGTGACTCACACTGATGTGTTTGAAGGTGAAGTTGACTGGTTCGGTGAGCTTGTTTTCTGTGTTGTTGATATAAAAAGTAGCTGAGATGACAGTGGACATCATGGACATTTTAATCATGGAATTTGACGAGTTGAAGAATTCTGGTTTCAGTATTTTGTCCATCGAGGCGAAGCTCATAAAAGTCACACCGGCTGAATCTGCGTCAGAGAACGACAAAATGTGCACCATCAGTTTCACAATAAAAGTCATTAAGCCTCTTTTGCCCCGGGGGGGCCCAACATGGATCCGGGGGGGCCCAACATAGATCCAGGGGGAAACATATTTTGTGGCATTTTATGAAAGAATGTATCATGAATTTTATGCAATCAAACATCAAAAATAAGCCCACCAACCGAAATAATGAATGTTCCAGCATTGTATAACTGAATATGTTTTTGGTTTAATTAAAATGTTATGTCTTTATTGGGGGGTGGGGGGTGCAGAGTGATGCATCCTACACAAAGGGGGCCTTACAATGAAAAGGTTTGAGAACCACTGTTCTATTAGAAAACTAGGTCTCTTATTATGGGATTATAAAGGCACATTCATTCACAAACAAACAAATACTGTGTTGCTGCACATTTGTTCAGATGTTGTCAAATGTCAAAATGTCAAAACAAAAGTCTAAAGTTGAAAAAGTGTCTTTTCAACCAGTGTACATGAGTACATTATATGACTTTTACATACTTGAAGGGATTTTCCTTGAAATATTATAAATATTAATATCCATGCTAGCATTTTCTGTTTTGACGGAAGGGATTTTTCCCGAAGACAGGTCTGGCCCGACCGTAAGAACTCTGACTTCTATAGGAGAGAAAACAGAACAAAGCAGATATAACCTACAGGTACACGGATAAAGGTTTACAGATGCAATACTAAACAAATTCAACAAATCAAGTGGTGACAATGCATTAAAAAAACGCAATAAAACATGTGTTTTGTTTCAAATCGCATCGTTTCAAAATGACAGGTACAAGAAAACCAGCAACAAAGTAGAGCTGTTGCACAATTAATTGCGATTAATCGCATCCAGAATACAAGTTTGTCTATACATAATACATGTCTGTGCACTGTGCATATTTATTTTGTATTTAAGGAAATATGTATGAAATAATAAATGTATGTTTACATTTATATATATAAAAATTAATTTATATTTTTCTGAAATATACTGGATGCGATTAATCGTGATTAATCGTTTGACAGGCATTTGTTTTATATTTTTATGTCTATGTGTTTGTAAATATAAAATATAAAAATGAATATGCACAGTGCCTAAATTAATTAACGCTTGAGAGATGAAACGAAGAAAACACACAAGACAAACCTGTTTTGTCGAGACTGACATTCTTGTAACTGCAGTTGTTTGTCGGCTCCACCAGTACAGACACCATTTTGTCATAGACGTTCAGTAAAGTGTCTCCATATGCCGCCAGATCTTGGCCGCTAATATTGCTGGACATGACAGAAATCCTCATCTGGGCCTGATCAAGCACATTCAGATACTCCGTCGCTATCTAACGAAATTCCAAAGAGAAGAGTTGGTATAACACGCAAAAGAAGCTCAAAAAGTGATCCAAGGCAGCTACTTACTTCGGGAGGTATCGGAGTCGTCATGTCTGAGATCAGGCCAACGATATCCATCAAGCGGTTTACGGGGAACTGCTCAAGGAGAGAACGAAATGCATTCGTGGCTATTCGAATAAGCGTTTTAGAAATGATACAGAAGAAACTCAATCACACTTACGCTCTGGATGTCTTGATCCTTCAGATCTGGAAGGAAAACGCAGCACTTTTCATTAGCATGTCACGTGCAATACAACAGCGTTCTCTTTTAGTATGTAGATGACAGAAGACGGGAGCGTACGCACCGCTCAGGCAGGAACAGGACTGATTCTGGGCTCCACATGCGCAGATATCTAGTGTGCTGTAGTTCGTCCAGTTAAAGGAACCCAACCTACAGGAGCAGCCCACGCTGCGCGGGTCACAGGACTGTACAGAGCACTGGACTGTAAGATTTGATCCGCTGCAGTTGATGTAGTTGGAGACATTGGTGCAGGAGTTGTTCTTCACCGGAGGGCAGTCCCAGTCGCTCGCTTGTAGTGATTTCTGGATCAGTAGATTACTCGTGATGAGGGGCAGCAAGGCTACGGACGGAGTTAAAAATGAAAAGTTTAAAATATGGTAATGTTAATCTCGTTAATCATTGATGGGATAGTTCACCCAAAAATTCATGCGTTTCAAAACCCGACTCTTTTTTTTCTGTGGAACACAACAGAAGATATTTTGAGAAATGTCTCGGTGGTTTTGTGTTCATACAGTGGAAGTCAATGGGGGTCAATGTTGTTTGGTTACCAACGTTCTTCAAAATATCTTCTTTTGTGTTCTACAGAAGAAAGAAAGTCATACAGGTTTAGAATGACAAGAGGATGAATAAACGACGAAGACTTTTTGGGTGAACTGTTCCCTTAAAGGGCGAAAAATAACAATTTTCTCATGAATTACACTTCTTACTCTTTTGTTAAACACAAAGATATTTGGAAAAACGTTAGCAACTGACATTTCTGGGTCATCATTGACTACCATAGTAGGAAAAATCACAATGGTAGTCAATGGTGCCCCAGAACATTTTGCTTTTCTTAAATTACTCAAAATATCTTATTTTGTGTTAAACAGAGCAAAAAAAGATATATATTTTTTCCTACTATGGTAGTCGATGATGCCCCAGAAATGAACATTCTTCCAAATATCTTCTATTGTGTTCAGCGGAACAAAGACATGTATACAGGTTTGGAACAACTTGAGGGTGAGTCAACGATGACAGAATTTTCATTTTTGGGTGCACTGTCCCTTTCAATCATTTTTGCCACTGACCTAACACTGATATATAGCACGTTTCAATTCAGTCAAAGTTTTTCAACACACAGACAATAACTTCATCTAGATCTATTCTATTCTCTTTTCTTTAATGCAGTCGAACTGTACAGTGATGTTGAGGACGAGCCGGAAATGTCTTTCTATGGCGACGCCGGTCACTGTGCGGAAGTTATTTGAAAGTCATCTAGTAAAGGCAAAAATCAATGTAACTGTTTATGCACCAGTCAAATATGAACTCACAAATACAAATTCTGTCAACATTCACCCTCGTGTCCTTTCAAACCTGTATGACGTTCTTTCTTCTGCAGAACACAAAAGAAGATATTTTGAAGAATGTTGGTATACAAACAACTTTGACCTCCATTGACTTCCAATGCATGAACACAAAACCACCGAGACAAAATATCTCCTTCTGGGATCCACAGAAGAAAGTGTCATATACAGGTTTTCAACCAAATGGTGAATAAAAGACGTTTTTCGCTTGGATGACTTGATCACAGCAATCCAAGTTTACAATGGTTACATGAAGGCAAATTAAACAGTTTTATTCAAATCATATTGCGACAGTCAGACAAAATGCTTTACATATATTCAAAATAGTGACCGAGCATTCTCTGAATTTTCTTGTTCACGGATCTCTAATTTAAATCACTACATAGCTGCAAAATTGAGTTTTGTAAAGGTTTGCAGTCAGTCCAAGCATTGCAAATGATCACAAACAGTTTAAATAATCCATCTGAAAAGATTTAAAAAGCTTATAAAAATAAGCAAAGCTCTTTGGCAGGCCGTGATGACTATATTTATGACCATATTTTTTTTACTACACGTAAAATAATTTCATAAACAATTCAGCATCTTTTTACAACTTTGCCTCACCCAAGAATGGAAATTCTGTCATCATTTCCTCACCTTCGAGTTGTTCCAAATCTGTAAAAAAAATCTTTGTACTGATGAACGCAGAGAAAGATATTTGGAAGAATGCTTATAACCAAACAAATTTTGCCCCCCATTGACTCCCATAGTAGGAAAAATTACTTTATATATTTTTTTGTTCTGTTGAACACAAAAGAAGATATTTTGAAGAATGTAGGACAGCAAACAGTTCTGGGGCACCATTAACTACCATTGTTTTTTTCCTACTATGGGAGTCAATGGGGGGCAGATATTCTTCCGAATATATTTCTCTGTGTTCATCAGAACAAAGACATGTATAGTATATAGTATAGTAAGGTGAGTAAATGATGACAGAATTTTCATTCTTGGGTGAAGTATCCCTTTAAGAGTCACAAACTCTCTTCATTCCTTCACTTTTTGACCATTCATTGGCCAAAAAAGGAAATTAAATAACATTTAAGATGAGTTTGACCAATAGTATTTATTTTTTAAACATCTCAATAAATATTGTGATAATATCGTCATTCTGATTTTTTGCCAACAGTGTAGGAAAAAAGTCTAATATCAACTAATGAATTGCAGGCAAAGAAATGTATACATATAATCACAAATACATTTTTAATCACACTGTGACCATGAGCCCACATTTTTCAGCTTAGATTCTTTATTGGTGCCCATTCTGTTGAATCTGGTGATGTGTTATACGAGGTTTCGATATATGAAAGAAATCTTTTAACTTTTAAGCATGGCATAGCATGGTAAGTTTGTACATTTGAATCGTTTGAAAGTTATAAGCAGAAGTGCATAAATAAATAATAAATATGTTTCAAAAATATTTATGTATAAAAAGTGTATTCTGCATTACATATCTAGCAATCATTATTTGTATTCATTCTATTGAGACCAACGTTACATTACTTTTTGCAAATGTTTTTTTCATATACTGTATTTTGTACAGTATGCGCCAATACTTACCTGTTAAAGAAAAGATGATATGCATTAGGACCGGCAGAGTTGATAATCCTCAAAAGAAAGCCGAATACCTTGTGACAACAACCGACTCACAAACCGAATGTGTAAAGACTCTTCACAGGAGCTGATAAAGGTCTGCATCAGACCTCAAATACGATGAACAGACCTCGCAACATATAAATACAATATAAACACGTGGCTTAATGCTCTCAGCCATCATTTACATAGACGTTCTGATCATTTCATGCTCATGTCAAAGGCTTGTGTCACATGCCAGGACTTTTTTTGAGAAAAATATAAAGCCTTAAGTAAAAAGCTGTCAAAATAACGTCCTATAGGACGAGCATTGTGAGAACAGTTAAACACGTTTACAGTGACTATAAAATGATGTGTTACATCCTCACTGTTTTGCTTTTATGTCTGATAAGGACTCATGTGGCCAATTGTGTTCGCAGGAAGATCACTTCCTGTATTACAGTATGATGCAAATGTTTCAAGGAATTCTTTCATCAATTATTCACCCTCATGTAATTCAAAAGCTGTATAACTTTTTTCTTTTACAGAACATAAGAAGATATGAAAGGGAGAGATCAACTTCTGAATTAAAATAAGCTGAAGTCCTTTTTATAACTTTTTGCATGCATGTTTGAGCTCACGTCGTGCAAACAAAGGTAGAAGATCAACAGGATTCGTTTTTATTTTAAAGCAGCGATCTGTAACTTTTTTTATTAAAAATAAAAATCAATTTGACACAAAAACGGATTCACAAATGGTTCAAATGACACAGTCATTTGACCTCAACCCACCCAAAGATAAGCATGCACAGCAACCTGCAATTTTACGTTTCCAACAGAGGTGGTGCTAGAGAGGTAAAAGTTATGGATTGCAGCCTTAGCATTTTCAATAACTCTTTGGTATTTTTGAGTTCTTACATTTATATTGGATCTCAAATGTAACATTTGGATGATTGTTCAAATAACCTCGCTGTACTTTGCTGTCACTCAAACTCCTCCAGCCAATCAGATTCAAGACCCTCTCCTCTGCTCCACCCTCTTACTTCCAGTTAGAGTCTGACTTTACCAACCTTTAAAACCACAACACTGCTACGACAGAAACTCATATGCAAATGATCCTTTACTGTGTAAACATGAATGTGCTAGAAAAAAACACAATTGGAAGTAACACATATCAATAGGCTTTTAAAATGTTGTGTTATGTGTTATTATATTTTATATTATGTGTTGATATTTCCTCTTTTTTAAATACCCTTTAGGACCCAAATGCAAATAATATCCAAACAAAATCCAAATCCCACAATGCATTGCCATTCTGTGCAGTTATAGGGCCATTCTCTCATTTCTTCACTCTTTCCTTTATGAAATTCGTTATTTTCTCAATACGTCAGTTTCGTGCTCATCGGTGCTCTGACCACGTCACAAATGTACGGAGACTACATCACTGATCTAAGATCAGCCTCCGCTCAGTTCCGATTCATTCTCAACACTTACAACAAGAAGCACAAGCACTGACCTCAGAAACGTGTGAAAACAGAAGTGTCCACACACACACAAAAAGGGGAAGCAAGTACTTTTTATGAGGTTTCTGGCTGTAGAAAAAAACTCAAAACTTAGGCAAGCAGTTTAACGTCGAGTTCCTCAATATGACACAGTGATGTGATGCCTCGGAGCGAATGACAGCTCTTAATGCTGCTCGGAGTCACTCATACAAACAGGTTTATTCATCAAAAATGAAGTTCTTCTGTGCTGTGTGCAGCTGGATGTGTCTGTCAGGTCAGTTTCGTCTGTATTAATGACTCAGTACAGTGTGATGGAATAAGATGGCACAATGTTATGAGCTATATGAACGCCCTTTAGAAAAAACTAAACCATAATCTGCTGACAGGTTGTATGAGTACTATAAAGTGCAGGAAACTTTCCGGGCAACATCAGCCAAAAGCTTCATCATAGGTCCTACTTTGCTCGTGTCAATAAATGTTCATTGCTTTTAGTCAAAATGATACAAAATTCATAACGTGACTTAATGCCTCATAACTAAAACTAAATCATTTCCTTTGTTACTTAATATACTTAATTTTGCTTAATATAAATGCTAGTCTACATGTCATATATGTTACATGTATGTTGTATGCAAAACGCTGAAAAAACATTCTGTGTTTAAAACTGTGAAGTCACTTGAGTGTCACAACTGTGATAGTGTTAAAACGGTCAACGAGAAACGCAATTATTGTTTCCCTACACTTTTAATTGCATTAAAAGGATCAAAACAAACATTTCACACGTAATGTTTATTTAATGATCGTAAAAATAGATTTAAAGAAAAAAATAGATTTAAAGGAACAGTCACCAAAAAATGATTAATTCTGTCTTCATTATAGTCACCCTGAAGTTGTTCCAAAACTGTTCAAATCATTGTTCTGTTGAATACAAAAGAAGATATTTTGAAGAATGTGAGAAACTAAACAATTCTGGGGCACCACTGACTACCATAATATAGTTATTTTCCCTACTATGGAACTCTATAGTGCCCCAGATCGGTTTGGTTACAAACGTTCTTCCAAATATCTTTCATCAAAACAAAGACATTTATACAGATGTGGAACAACTTGAAGGTGAGTAAATGATGACATTTTTCGGTGGCTGTTCCTTTAAGAGCACTATGTCACTAGACAGCCGTCATGTTACTATTCACGACTGTGCTCTGATCGGCATCAAAACGATCAAATGTTGTCGAAAAAATGAACAACACTGAAATGTCATCATAATGTGTGTATGGGAGGTAATATGTGGTTTTACATGATTCAACAGGATTTGGAATTTCAGCTACTGATTGGGCGGACATATATGTAAAGGGACGTGAAGGAGAGCAGGTCACAGTTACATGTATTCATGACTGGGCTTCAACCAACAGAAAGTATTTCTGCAGAGGTCAATGTAAAGACAGAGATGTTCTAGTATCATCTGATCGGTCATCTAACGGAAGGTTTAGTCTTAAGGATTTTGGAAATGGTAAGTTCACAGTGACCATCACTGATCTAAAGAAGACAGACTCTGGGATTTACTGGTGTGGAGTGGACAGAGTTGGTGCAGACACGTATGGGAAGGTCAATCTGAGAGTATCTAAAGGTAAAAATGACACAACGTTTAGAGTATATTTTCTATCAAATAAAATACTGTTTGACTTATTAATAACACACAAACAGCAGCAGACACACACACGACTCTGAGGACTCCTCGAACCTCCACGAGTACATCATTCACTCCAGCACCTGATGACATCACAAACTCAGTTTCATTGAAAGGTAACACAAAGCCTGTTGAAGTACTGTTAAAGGAACAGATTGTCTCATCATTTGCTCACCCTCCTCTTGTAACAAACCTGTATACGTTTCTTTGTTGTATAAACACAAATTCAGATATTTCAAGGAAAGTTTGTAACTAGGACGTTTTGGGTCACCATTGACTCCCATAGTAGGACAAAAGAATACTATGTGAGTTAGCGCTGACCAAAAAGGCGTAGGGTGAGCAAACGAGGACAACATTTTCATTACGGGGCGAACTATTCCTCTAAATGTGTCTTTAGGTCTCCTGTGCTGACGTTGTTCCCTTTTCATATTTAAAGGTCCAGTTTTACCACACACTCCAGAGGACCAAACGTTTTTTGATAAAGCAGGTGAGTTTTTGTGTCTTCCTCTGTCCACTTTGCAGGATTCTTCAAACAGCATTCATGTCGATTACAACAGAAAACAATCAATGGAAGTACCGGGCAAGCCAGCAACCAATAACGCAAACACTTTCAATAGAAAAGCTGAGGGATCGGCAATTACAAGTCAAGAACCATCCAAATCAATCTAGTCCATCACACATGTGAGCACGTCACCTGTGATCCAGAACGTCACGTGACACACGTGTCATCAGTCACATCTGCTCTCTCTACATGTGTTCAGGTCATCTGATGTACACTGCTGTGGGTCTGACTGTGATGCTGGTTATACTTGGAGTGATTCTCTATGTGTATAAAAAGAAGAAAAGGAAGTCACACAGTTCCAGTGGTGAGTGCACATACAGACTTTATACTGTGCATGTACTGTAAATACATAATATTAATTAACTAATGACGTGTTTCTGATCTTACAGGTAGAACTGCAGCTGATGATGAAAGACGCACCACAATAACCACAGAGGTGAGAGAGAGAGAGAGAGAGAGAGAGAGAGAGAGAGAGAGAGAGAAA